>NC_064931.1:707676287-707979317 GCF_023897955.1 Schistocerca gregaria
TAACGTTCTTTAATACTTCGTTGGGGATTTTTAAAAGGCTCCCGTTTATTATGGAAGCCGTGAGGGACGCTACCTGCTATGGACAGCAGCATTACGTAAAAGCGACCGAACAGCAGCCGCCCGCAGTCCAAGTTTGTACGCGCAGGGATAATCCGACCAGCATGGAATCACCGAGGCCTGAAGCTGAAGAACAAGCGCGTAGCGCATATGTATCAGATAATTGAAATCTGAATTAGCGCGGGCTGGGCTCGGCTTTGTGCTCACGCCTGAAGAGACCGAGGCATAGCAATCATGCGGGCTGCTGTCTCCAGTGGCTCTCCGGGCTCAATCTAAGAGGCCGCTCACGTGTGCCAAACACTACAACAGGTAAGAAATCTGAGTACACAATACCATAGCTGTTTTATGATGCGATGCACCTTCTAACATATCGTTCTCACAAAGTAGGTTTATGTTTTCTACATCGAACTGTGTTGAGAAAAATTCCTGTAAAACGCAATTCAACCATCTCATACCATGGAAAATTAAATAGCCGGTTTCTTCATCTGACGTAATGTATAGAGAGAAACGACACACAAATATACTAGAGGCCTTTAAAAATACCCGACAAATGCGAGTTGGATTCGCACTCTAAGGTTCAGTACGAACTTATTGATGTATATAAACAGTTTATCTATAGGTCTTGAAGAGTGAATTCGCCACTATCGAAATATGCAATACAAATGCCCGTATGTTATGACTGCATTGACTCAGAAGCTTAAACCTTTCACCAATGTGAATAAATGCAAGATAATGCATACAAGCGTGTGGAAAAAGCCAGTATGTTTCGAGTGTGGTATTAGTTCCACCCCACTGGATTCCTTCACCTCTATACATAACGTTGCAAATACCATACGAAATGATTTGAACACACTACGTGAATATAAGACACGGCAAATGGACCACTAGCGTTTATTGGAAACTTTTTGCAAAAATGCTGCATCGCTGCAAAGGAGCGAACTTAAAAAAGTCACTGTACGACCTGTTCTCGAATACAGAACAAGCACTTAAGATCCTTAATAACTCTTATTCTAAGAAGAGATCGAAATAACTCAGAGCCATGTTGAGTAATTTCTAACCAGCTGTTTAACACAACGCAAAATCGTCATAGAGGTGCTCAGGGATTTTAAATTAAGCTTCGAATGAAGGGTCGAGATATTTCTCCGGAACGGTATTGAGTATGTATAAAGAAGTAATATTCTAAACGGTCGGAAAAACAATTCTACTGCCGCGCGGGATTAGCCGAGCGGTGTATGGCGCTGCTGTCATGGACTGTGCGGCAGGTCCCGGCGGAGGTTCGAGTCCTCCCTCGGGCGTGGGTGTGTGTGTGTGTTTGTCCTTAGGATAATTTAGGTTAAGTAGCGTGTAAGCTTAGAGACTGATGACCTTAGCAGTTAAGTCCCATAAGATTTCACACACATTAGAACATTTGAACAATTCTACTGCCGCTGACGTGTCTATCGTGTGACGACGCCTTAAACAGGATAAGAGAGATCAAAGTACCTATAGCACAGTATTTTTTCTGCTGCTAGTTTCGCCAGTGGAACGGGGGAGACACATATAATTAATGCTGTGCACTAGTAATTGTTACTGAGTGTTTATTCCGATGTAGCTGAATTGTATGATTCTAGTACCACGGGGGAAGTGCCGTATAAATGCAGTATATAGTATCCAGTCACAATTATCCAGGAGCCCCCTGTGTGATGTGTAACACCACCAGATATCAGCAGAGACGGACGCGCTACTTTAATAACGGGCGGGGAGAATTTTATTGCCAGTACAGAAACAATAACAGCAGAGCTCAGTGACTTCGAATGTGGATCAGTCATTGGGTGTCATCTGGGTAACATATCCAACGAGAACATTTCAAACCTTCCATAGCTGCCAAAGTCGACTACTGGTGATGTGAGTGTCAACTCAAAAAGCGAAGGAACAACCACAACTGCCGGCCGGTGTGGCCGAGCGGTTCTAGGCGCTTCAGTCTGAAACCGCGCAACCGCTATTTGAACCATTTTTTGAACAACCACAACCAAACCAAGACAAGGCAGATTTCATGTACTGACGACAGGGATCGTCTAACATGCGGATGGTGGATGTAAAAAATCGCATGAAAGCAGAGGAAGGAGTCGCTCATGAGATACAAGCTGCTACCAACAGTCCAATTAGCATAATGTCTCTGCGCATGGGTTTAAGAGAAGGGGTAAAATTGTTGAGCAGCTCCCATAGTCCAGACATTCCTGCAGTCAGATTTAAGTGACCCTTGAGAGGTGGTACAAGCAGCAACGCAATTGGTCGGTGTCCGACTGGAAACGAGTGATCTGGAATCGTAGATCAAGCTATACCCTGTGGAACTCTGATCACACTATTTAAGTTTGACAAATGCCTTAAGAATGTTCCCTGCCATCACGTGCAGTGTCAAAGTGAAGTACAGAGCATCTGTTGTTACGATGTGAGGATGCTCATTGTGGGTAGGTTGTGGCCCAATTACTACACTTAAGAAAAAGGTAAATGCGGATAGATATGAACACATTCTGCACCATTATGTAGTGCATACAGTAGACGAATGTTTCGGACACGACGATTGATTGTGTCGGGATGAAGATACATCCTGTCATAAAACAGCGAATGTCAGCCAATGGTTTGCGGACAACAACATTTCTGAAATCTACATCTACATCTACATACATACTCCGCAATCCACCATACCGTGCGGGGCGGAGGGTATGTCGTACCACAAGTAGCATCTTCTCTCCCTGTTCCACTCCCAAACAGAACGAGGGGAAAATGACTGCCTATATGCGTCTGTACGAGCCCTAATCTCTCTTATCTTATCTTTGTGGTCTTTATGCGAAATATAAGTTGACGGCAGTAAAATTGTGCTGTAGTCAGCCTCAAATGATGGTTCTCTAAATTTCCTCAGTAGCGATTCACGAAAAGAACGCCTCCTTTCCTCCAGAGACTCCCACCCGAGTTCCTAAAGCATTTCCCTAACACTCGCGTGATGATCAAACCTACCAGTAACAAATCTAGCAGCCCACCTCTGAATTGCTTATATGTCCTCCCTCAATCTGACCTGATAGGGATTCCAAACGCTCGAGCAGTACTCAAGAATAGGTCGTATTAGTGTTTTATAAGCGGTCTCCTTTACAGATGAGCCACATCTTCCCCAAATTCTACCAATTGTCGAGGACGACTATCCGCCTTCCCCACAACTGCAATTACATGTTGTCTCACTTCATATCGCTCTGCAATGTTACGCCCAAATATTTAATCGACGTGACTGTTTCAAGTGCTACACTACTAATGGAGTATTCAAACATTACGGGATTCTTTTTCCTATTCATCTGTATTAATTTACATTTATCTATATTTCGAGTTAGCTGCCATTCTTTACACCAATCTCAAATCCTGTCCAGTCACTTAACGACGACACCTTCCCGTACACCACAGCAACATCAGCAAACAGCCGCACATTGCTATCCACCCTATCCAAAAGATCATTTATGTAGATAGAAAACAACAGCGGACCTACCACACTTCCCTGGGGCACTCCAGATGATACCCTCACCTCCGATGAACACTCACCATCGAGGACAACGTAATGGATTCTATTACTTAATAAGTCTTCGAGACACTCATATATTTGGGAACCAATCCCATATGCTCGTACCTTAGTTAGGAGTCTGCAGTGGGGCACCGAGTCAAACGTTTTCCGGAAGTCAAGGAATATGGCATCCGTCTGATACCCTTCGTCCAAGGTTCGCAAGATATCATGTGAAAAAAGGGCGAGTTGCGTTTCGCAGGAGAGATGCTTTCTAAAGCTGGGCTGATGCATGGACAGCAACTTCTCTACCTCAAGGAAATTCATTATATTCGAAATGAGAATATGTTCGAGAATCCTGCAACAAACCGATGTTAAGGGTATTGGTCTGTAATTTTGAGGATCCGTCCATCTACCCTTTTTATATACAGGCGTCGCATGCTCTTTGTTCCAGTCGCTCGGGACTTTACGTTGGGCAAGAGATTCGCGATAAATTCAAACTAAGTAAGGAGCCAATGCAGTAGAGTACTCTCTGTAGTAATGGACAGTGCTTCCCAGAGTCCCGACCCGAACCTAATAAAACACCTTCGAGATGAGTTAGAACGTCGACGTCGCTCCAGACACTAGCATCCGGCATCACTACCTTCTCTGGTTTCGGATCTTGAGGAAGGAACTGGAGGCTTGTTTCTACATAACTCATGACTCAGGACACTCCATTCTACTCAAAATAAAATATTTGTTCTTCCAGTGAAAACCTCAATACTTGGGGTAGCTACTGAGAGTAGGTAGTAAGTAATGGCTGGGAGGGGCTGGGTTTCAGTGGGCGGGGTGATAATTTTATTGCACCTGGCGGGATGCGTGCTGTGGCCGGCGATGACGCCGCTCGTCAGCTAATTTACGTGCCGCTCGCCGGTCGCCGGCCGGCCCGCATGCCTAATGAAGTTTGGCCAGCTGCCAATTTGGTTACACATGGCTCACGGCCAAAAGCGCGTTATCGTCTGTCCAAAATAACGACGTTCAAAGAAATTGCCCCGTTAGCGCACACTCACCCCACTGAGTTCGCCCTCACATTCTGTGCAAGTCTGCCTCGTTCTGCTTTAAGATTCTGTGATAGGATGTTGCTCGTGGTTCCTCGCGCAGAATGTTACACAGATGTGTGTGCTATGGTTGCAGCATTTAGAAGTAAACTACCACAAACTAATTAATGAATATGAATAGGAAAAAGAATCCCGTAATGTTTGAATACTCCATTAGTAGTGTAGCACTTGAAACAGTCACGTCGATTAAATATTTGGGCGTAACATTGCAGAGCGATATGAAGTGAGACAAGCATGTAATGGCAGTTGTGGGGAAGGCGGATAGTCGTCCTCGACAATTGGTAGAATTTGGGGAAGATGTGGCTCATCTGTAAAGGAGACCGCTTATAAAACACTAATACGACCTATTCTTGAGTACTGCTCGAGCGTTTGGAATCCCTGTTATGTCGGATTGAGGGAGGACATAGAAGCAATTCAGAGGTGGGCTGCTAGATTTGTTACTGGTAGGTTTGATCATCACGCAAGTGTTAGGGAAATGCTTCAGGAAGTCGGGTGGGAGTCTCTGGAGGAAAGGAGGCGTTATTTTCGTGAATCGCAACAGAGGAAAGTTAGAGAACCATCATTTGAGGCTGACTGCAGTACAATTTTACTGCCGCCAACTTATATTTCTCGGAAAGACCACAAAGATAAGATAAGAGAGATCAGAGCTCGTACAGAGGCATATAGGCAGTCATTTTTCCCTCGTTCTGTTTGAGAGTGGAATAGGGAGAGAAGATACTAGTTGTTGGTACGAGGTACCCTCCGCCACGCACCGTATGGTGGATTGCGGACTATGTATGTAGATGTAGTTGTAGATGTAATTAATTTTACTGTGAAATAAAAACAAAATAACAAAAATAGAAGCAGTCTGTCCGAAAGTAATCGAACATCTGTGAAATCATAATATGCCGCTGCTAACATTAAATATCGTGTTGCTTCACATCGCGAATTTAACGTACAAGACTCCTCGTTTGCATGCTGCCTGCAAGATCGAAACGTTGTCTTACTTATCGACGTTGGTGTCCACAGCTCGTGGTCTAGTGGCTAGCCTTGCTGCACAGGGTCCTGGGTTCGATTAACGGCGCGGTTGGGGACCGTCTCTGCCCGGGGACTAGGTATTTGTGTTCTCTTCACCATTTCATCATTATCTTCATCATTATCATCATCATCATAATCATCATCATAATCATCATCATCATAATCATAACCATTCGTGACATCGGCTAGTTTGGATTTTGTACAAATTGGACTGTGTAAAAATTGGGTCTTTGTACGGACGCTAAAGACCGCGCAGTTGAGCGCCCCACAAACCAAACATCATCGACGTTGGATGATGCGACAACACGTTGCTAAGTTCTAGCAAGTCCTGGCCATGCTGATTCTGTTTAATGTAGCTGATATTGCAAGCCATTCCATTCGGCAGATTACAGCCTCCTTGGGGAATGAGTCACAAGATTCACAACATGTGTATGTGCATTAGTGACTTGAAAGACGGACTCGTCCCCAAAGCATTGACTATATAGCTGGAGTATAGGTGGGAGGATTCTTTTCGGACATACAGACTCCACATACATAATTAATAGCGACAGTGATACACAGATCATCGTTGTCTTTTGATCTTTTATGTCGACAGTGTCCTTTCACACAAAACCTGCGGACTGAATTCTTCTGACATCGGCTAATTCATAAATAGAAAGTGATCAATCAAAGATGTACAAACAGTTCAAAATGTTAGTGACATAAATTCAAGAAACACCAAATCTCACATTACTAATGAAGATTATATTGTAATAAAATACATTAATTTTAAGGATTACTATAGAGATTATTTTCGATTGAGTAGTAACATTTAGCCAACAAAAAGTTTTTCATTTTTAACTGCTCTATAATAGGGTAAAGCCATTGAAATTACTTTGGCAGGTTCTTCATTACAAGTCAACCCATGTATCAGATTTTTATTTTCTGATATTATTTCAGTTCTTTGTTTTAGTCTTTGCCCTATAATGGTGGTTCTCGTATCAGCTGAGGAAAAAACGATAACAAGGAACAGTGAAGGTTTTAAGCACTAGCCGGCCGTTGTGGCCGAGCGGTTCTAGGCGCTTCAGTCAGGAACATCGCTAATTGCTACGGTCGCAGGTTCGAATCCCGCCTCGGGCATAGATGTGTATGATGTCCTTTGGTTGGTTAAATTTTAGTAGTTCTAAGTTCTAGGCGACAGATGACCCCAGATGTTAAGTCCATAGTGCTCAGAGCCATTTTTTTAAGCAATGTCATACAGTTGTTGAAATGCACGGTCCAGTCACATAAATGTCATCACCGCCTATGTTATGCGTCAACGTACAATAATCTCTTACTGACGGCAGCGGGGAGGAGGGTATACGAAGAGTGCCCGTGGGGAGGGGGAAGAGGCGGGCGAAGGGTGGAGACAGGGGAGGGTCACGCAGGGAACACTGCACATACCTGTGAATGTTGGCTTTCAGGCCAAGGGTGGAGTCATCTCCGAAACAGCTAAGTTTGTGAACTGTCTGCGTGCCGCAGTGATTAAAGTATATCGTAAATGGCAAAATGACCCTAATCAAATCGGCGCCTGGCTAACTGTGGTGCACCCCGGGCCATAGATGACAGGCGTGAAAGACGACTGCGGAGATTTGTACAGGGGAATAGACGTGCAACTGTTGAGCACCTGGTCGCCCAAATACACCAAGTGGGCCGGCCGAAGTGTCCAAGCGGTTCTAGGCGCTACAGTCTGGAACAGCGAGGCCGCTACGGTCGCAGGTTCGAATCCTGCCTAGGGGCTGGATGTGTGTGATTTCCTTAGGTTAGTCAGGTTTAAGTAGTTCTAAGTTCTAGGGGACTGATGACCAAAGAAGTTAAGTCCCATAGGGCTCAGGGCCATTTTTGAACCAAGGGGCTACCGACACTGTCTCTTCAGCGTTCGTTCAGCAAACGTTGCTGGCTATGGTCCTCCACAGCAGTAACTTGGTTCACGCACCCACGCTGCCTGCTGTTCGTCGGCGACGAATGCTGAAATTTACCCATCAGTACCGCAACTGGAGTCCACTGACTGGCGACAGTTGGTCCTTTCAGATGAATCACGGTTTATGCTCCTTAGGACAGACCGGTGTTAACGTGCACGGCGTGAAACACCCTGCAACAGTTGTCGGAAGGATGCTGGCCAGAGTGCGAAGCGTTATTGTCTAGAGAATTCTTTCGTGTCATTCCCTGGGTTATTTCGTCATTCTGGAAGGCACAATGGATCAACGTAAGTATGTATCTATCCTTAGGAACCATGTCCACACCCACACACAGTACGTATTTCCTCGGCACGATGGCATCCACCAGAAGGACAATGGAACCTGTCACATAGCTCGCAGTATGTGTGCGTGGTAGGAAGAGCACCAGGGTGAGTTCGCCGTACTCCACTGGCCACCAAGTTCCCAGAATTTAAAGCTAGTCGAGAATCAGTGGGACTACATCGATCTGTCTGTACACAGCACGGATCCTCAGCTGATAAACCTAGCGCAGGTAACCACGCACTGGAGTTGGCACGACTCCACACCCTGTCGGTTCCTTCCAGAATCTTACTGAATGTCTATCTACATGTCTCTCAGGTAGTTATTCAGACATTTCACTGGTGATGACATTAATGTTACTTTACATTTTCGGAGAAGTCTTAGCACCAGGTTCATTCCGTAAACGTTTTCTCTCTCATTACACCCCCCCCCTTCCGCCCCCCCTCACCAAAAAAGGGTTGAATTACGACGTTCGAACTACACGCTTGGCTGCGGGCATGATGGGAATTAGGTTGCGCATGTATAGATTGGTTTAGCGACGAAGCCCATTTTCATTTGGATGAGTTCGTCAATTAAACAAAACTGCTGCGTTTGGGGGTCTGAGACACCGAATTTCGCGATCGAGAAGTCTCTTCACCCTCAATGGGTTACTGTCTGGCGTGCAATGTCCAGTCACGGAATAATCGGTGCAATTCCTTGATGGCACACTGACTACCGAACTGTATGTTAAGGTTTTGGAAAATGACTTCCCCATTATCTAAAGTGGCCCTGATTCCGACAAGATGTGGTTCACGCAAGACGGAGCTCGACCCCATCGAAGCAGGTAACTCTTTGATGTCCTGGCGGAGCACTTTAATGACCGTATTTTGGCTCTGGGGTACCCAGAGGCCAGTGGCATGGGCCTCGATTGGCGACCATATTCTCCGGATCTGAACACATACGACTCCATTTTGTGTGGCTGAGTTAGAGACTAGGTGTACAGCAATACCAGCAAAATCATTGCTGAGCTGAAGACAGCCATTTAGGAGGTCATCGACAGCATCGATGTACCGACACTTCAGCGGTCATGTAGAATTTCGCTATTCGTCTGCGCCACATCATCCCCAATGATGGTAGGCATATCGTACATGTCTTAAGCTAAATCCGAATATTAGTAGTGACGTTTATATGTTAAATTTAGGGTGTGCACGGCGTAGTTTGTAAATAATTCATGTTTTTTTCATATAGTTCAGTAACTGCCACCCAGTACATCTCATTAATGAATAAGATATGTTTAGAATTACAGATATTACAATACTTAGGGGCATTTTTAAGTGTACATTGCAGGTTTTTCGAGATAGTGTGATGCAGATTTCTACTCTAGAGACGAAAAATGTGTACGACAAGACCGTCTTCTTAGTTATCTGTTACAGTTTGGCTACATGATCACGGTTTACGTGAAGGTGTACCAGGATATCGAAATCGACTCGGCCGGGTAGCCGTGCGTGGTATAGCGTCGATTCGTAGACTGGGAGGTGCAACGTCCGCGGATCGATCCTACCCGCCGGATTAGGGACCGAGGTCAGCGTACTGCTCAGCCTGTATGTGGTTTTTAGACTTTCCCCCAACTGACTTGGTGAATACCGGAGTGGTGCCGAAGCTTCGCCTCAGTTACACGATTCGCATACGTTTAGAAAACTTTCGTGCACATTCACATGGCATGCCATCGACAATGGCACACTCGTGAAGAAACAATGCCTCCATGAGCAAATGTGGGACACATGTACCAGAGGAAGGAGTATACAAGGACAGCGACATCTACTTGGAAAGCTACGATGTTATGTATGACGTATCGGCAGAGCGCGCGGCCTTTTTGAAATGAGTACTGCCAAGTTTCAATAAACTGAGAAGTGTACCGTAAGCCAAGCGACAAAGAATATTTTCAGCAAGAAATCCTCTGCAATTTATGAAGTACCACTCGTCATGCCAACACTCAGTTACTTTACAGAAATAACAGTGAAAATGTTCTGCAACAAGAAAGAGTAATTAAAAATCTGCTTAAGAGAAAAGGGAGGAATCTAAATGTTAAAATCTGCAAGGAACTTCTACTCGTAAGCAAGGTTCATAGTGAATTCTAAGAACAAATGGTGATTGGTCAAATAAAACAAACTGTTTTAATGATAAAGAAGCTTTCAAAAATATCTTTACATTGTTTTTTGTAAACGACACGAGTAGCGAAGGCGTCTCGGATGCACCACTTCTGCTTTTATTTCAAAAGGCACTAGAAAGTAAATTTCAGTTACAACATCTCATTCGGGAAATAACATTTCAGAAAGAACTGGAAACTTATACGAAATATGTACAGACCTTCGTTTTCCCTCTTTACCATTCTAGATAGTACGGCACTCACGTTGGACTATTGTTGATCGCGCGACTGGATATACAATGAAAACACGAAAAGAGAACAAAAACTGAGCGAAGCAAACTCATAAACAAAAGTAGCTACGGAGTACAACTTTCAATTACTTCAATAGCAGGATCTCTGACGGCTTAGCAGGGAAAATACAGGGACAAAAAGAGATGAAAGATGAACGATAAACAGAAACCAGTTTACACGTTGCTTTCATTTAATCTTATTGAATTGATGGCTTTCTAAATAGTGGTAGTTGTGTCAGTATTCCCTAGAAACTTAATGCAGTATTAATTTCGGCTGTGGAACCCGCTTTGCGTCGCTGAAACAATATTAATTTCCTGCATCCTGTAATGTCGGATTACGTTGTTTCGTATTTTTGGAACAAGAGTAGGGGGCATACCATTAAGCAAATGTAAACAAAGGCCGCATGCAGCTACGAAAATACACATTGCAATTGTGGTTTACGGAAGATAGAACGTCAAATCTGTAAACTGTGTAGCAGGAGATGACGAAAAATATTTTCCTTGGTATATCGTGGAATACGGGTTGTCGAAATGTGTTTCCAGTAGCAGGTGATGATGGCGGTGAACACGCACCACGTGTTTTGCTGTCCGTCGATATCTTGTTGTAAGGCCCTTCTCAAGACAGATTGCTTATGGTCCGCGTTGCGTTAGAGAACGGAAGCAATGGCCCGCGAGCTGTGTAAGGGAATCGTACCTGCATTCGCGTGGAGTGATTTAGAATATCCAGGGGCCCGTAAATCAAGACCGTTGGAGCGAGAATCGATAGCGCTTCTCGAGACAACGAGTTCCTGAGGGCCATCTGTGGTAGCCACCTTCGAGTGAAGAACTCCACCGCCCACATATGCGAAAACACTCCGCCGTAATATCGTACTGTTTCCTGTCGTACCTCAGGATCGTCATTTGAAAATTCAAACGTGTGTGTATGTGTTTTGAGTACTGACACAATTATTTCCGTAGTTGAATGACTCAGAGGTTTTGTAGTTCTGGAGCAATACAGTTAGGTCAGAAATGAGACGCTTTTCTGAAAAAGCTTAAAACTTAAACTTTGGTTTAAGGGTATCGAGAGAGAGGGTGCGTTGGTAAGGCACTCACATGCGGTGGGATAACAGTTCAAATGCCCGCAACCCAGATTTAGGGCCGGCCGGGGTGACTGAGCGGTTCTAGGCGCTACAGTCTGGAACCGCACGGCCGCTACGGTCGCAGGTTCGAATCCTGCCTCGGGCATGGATGTGTGTGATGTCCATAGGTTAGTTAGGTTTAAGTAGTTCTAAGTTCTAGGGGACTGATGACCTCAGAAGTTAAGTCGCATAGTGGTCAGAACCGTTTGAACCATTTTTGAACCAGATTTAGGTTTTCTGTGCTTTCTGTAAACTGCTTAAGCCAATCACCGGAATGTTTGCTCTGAAATGGCTCGGTTGATTTCGTTCGCAATCCTTTACAATACGAGCCTTGGTTCTCTCTCTAATGACCTAACTGTGATTGTAATTAAAAACAAGAGGATGCGGGCGGCACATTTGTCCAGGAGAATGAATGAAATATACTCATGTATGGAAAAATCGAACTAATGCGACCACTAGCTTTTCTGGAAGATGGTGGTGTCGACTGCGAACTGCGGCCTCACCGAGGTGACTGGGAAAGGACAGCAGCTCGTATGGCGCACGGCGTAAAGGTCGTAAGGGCGAAATGAAATACCTCCCGTGGAGCGGCTGCCAGACAGTGCCACACTCACTGACAACACTACCAAAATTAAAACACACGTCCGGCCGGGTCACGGATTCCGTCGCTCGTGATTCTAATGAGGGAAAATACGATCGCACCAGAGCACCAATGCTTAAATATAGTTTCTGAGAAAAACGCAAAAACATTAACATAAAAATCAAGCAATATTTGTAATCTTATATATAAGAAAACGAAAAGTGAACAAAAAAGGAGTGCATATCACAGAGAATGATACAAGCTAATCAGAGAAACAACGTTTTTAACGTATATAAAGTAATAGTTGTTTGAAAGCGAATTTGTAAATCAACAGAGTAAATGGACTCAATGATGTTACAGAAAGTTGTGATAATTGTTCAGAATATTTAGAAATTGATCGTGTTTTTGTTTTGTATTTAAACGCGGATACTTTCTGTCAGTACCGAAATTCGTTGGTAAAGAGCATACAATATGTTCCTGATACACACAAGATAGAAATGTATGAGAGTTTGAAATTTAATAGTGGCAACTATTTATTTACTAAATAGATACATGTTACAAAGTTTTACTGTCCTTCAAAGTTGTCATCACCATTGCGTATAGCCCGTTCCCAGCACCAGTTGCGTTGATATTTCGAGCGGAGCGGTTTATGGCCTGACGAATTTCTATAACAGTTCGTAAGGGCTTACGTCCGGGAATGTGATGGGTGATGTGATACAGTATCAAATAAGTCACAATTTGCGCCATTTGCGTCGGTCCATTGCCCTGCAAAATGAGTCCGAGTCCTTCAGAAAGCGTGGCCGCTCCTTTCTGTAAGCTGTTGATTTTGAAACGCAGCCTGCGACCAGGTTAAACAAAGAACCGGCTTCACTATCTGTTGTACCCGGATATCATTTTGCAGGACAATACACTGCCGCATATTGCACAAGTTGCGAATGATTTGCTCACTTTTCCGGACTGGGTTTTAGCGTGAATATAAGAAAACTATGAAATGTGGGAAGTATTAGACGCGACTGATTCGTTGACATTATCTCTTTAAAGACGGTTGTATAATCATAAGGATGGTGCCATGTTACATCTCCCTATTCTTATCGATATGTTTCTGCCTCATTTCCACATTAAATTGTACAACAAGGAACTGTATCGTTTAACATTCTCTAAACGTAATCCGTGCGAATAGATGTAGGCACTGCACTTGTGGTAGGGTAATGTGAAGTTGGAATACCCGTCTAGCAATAAAGGCAAGGTTTTCCTTTGTTTCCATAAATTGCGAAATTACGAGGTTCGTTCAATAAGTAATACGATAATTTTTTTCTCATACCATATTTATCCTTAAGAGTTAAAATTTGGTTATAACATCTACCAACATTTAATTACGTGTATAATTTTTCTAAGTAGTCTCTACTTCGTTCTGTGGTCTCACGATAGCGGTGAATAAGATCCTGAACTTCTTGTTGGTAAACGCTGTGTCCTGCGATTATAGCTATGTTGTCACTGCTCGAATTGCGCTATCATCATTTTCATAGCATGTCCCACGTAGAGAAACCTTAAGTTCTCTAAAGCAGATGGAGATCCGTGGCCGCTATGGTCGCACGTTCGAATCCTGCCTGGGTCATGGATGTGTGTGATGTCCTTAGATTAGTTACGTTTAATTAGTTCTAAGTTCTAGGGGACTGATGACCTTAGACGTTAAGTCCCATAGCGCTCAGAGCCATTTGAACTCCATTTGAACTCCAAGCCATGCCATATTTTGTTTGTTCGCCACTGCTCGATTTGGTTCGAAACTCCACCGACTTGCAAAACAAACATCAGTTTGGCAGCATCTAAAAGCACGTCTTCGTGTTTATAATAATGACTACACAAAAATGTGGGATTATTTACTGAACGAACCTCGTACTGTAGGAGAATACCCGGGGGTCTTGATAGTTAGATCTTGATAATTTCTTGTTAAATATTTCTTCAATGTGAGCTTTAATAACCTAGTTATTGACACTAGGTTAAATTCCGATCTCCATTTCTTCAACCTACTTATGTACATAATTCACTCTGTTGACTGAAGCTCTTCTTTCTAGATTTTTCGAGGCAGACACTCTCCACAGCACTAGAAATCATCGAGAAACTCCTGTGTGTGAATATTTTAATCATTTATTTTCACAACAACGTTTAAATTCGTTGGCCTAACATATGTTACGTGCACTGAAATGGGTAATAGGGAAGATTGTATATCCACCCAAGTGAGACAGGTTACTGTAAGGAATCCTTCTCCTGAGGCTGGCGTACGGTACGGAGTGAACCTTAGAGAGCAGAGCAGGTACTAGGTGGCGTGGGTTGCCGGCAGAAACCCCTCAGGACTGCCGGAATGATTGCAAAGCGTCGCTGGTGGCTGATATCCTCACGTCTCTGCAGTTGCGTGTTTCGTCCTGTCAGACGTCACGTAAGGGGCACGTACTTGTATTTCAGCTGCGACTCTGTCCTCTATCTCGCTACACTAGCTGTGCCACCCGAGTTCCACACACAATTCCCAGAGCAACGGGTCCCACAGATGCTGTGGGCTTCATCGCCACTCCAGAACAGTCACGGTTCTTTAGAATTTCTGCTTGGACCTAAACGACTAAGTGTAGTTCGTAAGTAAACTTGACTTAGTAGCTGTAATGTTGCACTTTACAAAATATTTGGTCCATCTAAAAAGTATAATGAATCGTTATGTTTTAGAGAAGATTCGTCTGATTTCACAAGACTATATGTTCTACAAGAATGAAAATAGAATGGTGGGTAGGTAATTAACTTACGCACCGAAACTGCACTGCCAGTTAGAAAAAAAGTAAATTTGTACATGTACATACCGTCGTCAGGTAATTGAATGATAAGAGATGCCATTTTCCGTGACAGGTAGAGGGCATTGGTGTTGTTCGTGGTTACTGTTGTCAGCAGGCCTGGAAGCGTATATAAGGGAGCACGAACAGCATCAGATGTTGAGTGAAACTGCCAAATTCTTTGTTAATTTGATGTGATTTTGTAATCACACCGCATACCCTCCCTATCCCTGACTTTTTCTTTTCCACATGTGGGTGCTTATCTTCTTTCTTCAGGCGGTGTGTAAGTTTACCTTAATACCAGTTGCAAGTGGCCGGTTTATATGGTTGCCTGGTTACCGATACCTGACCCCTTGCTGCAGCCAACTATCTCGCTCAGTTGTTGGTTATCCAGTGTGCAATGAGTCGAAACGGCGATAAGACAGTAACAAAAAGCGTTTTGCGTTCTCCGTTTCAACGGAGGCAGCTCATTTACAACTGTGTGGCGTGGTTATCGTTGAGAGTACGGCACTGCACCTCCCACAGGTCAAAGCATTCGACGATGGCACAAGCAATTTCAAGACACACGCTATTTATACAAGATGGAATCAACAAGTTGATCAATACGTAGAGCACATCGAGCAGAGTTTTACACCTATCCCACAAAAACCCCGTCGTCCCAGCCAAGAGCTAGCTGCTCCTCATGCTTGTGTCTGGCGTATGTTGCGGCAACCTTTGTCTTCCACAAGAGACAGGTTTCAGCATAAGCCATTCATTGTGGTGTTAAACAACAACGTGTAGAGCCTCGTGAATTCATTTTGGAAGTGGATATGGAAGATATCAGACTTCCTCGCAGATTAAAACTGTGTGCCGGAACGAGATTCGAACTCAAGAGCTTTAAAGGCAAAGGCAAAGGTCCCGAGTTCGATTGTCAGTCCGGCACACATTTTTAATTTGCCAGGAAGTTTCATACCAGCGCACATTGCGCTGCAGAGTGAAAATTTCATTATGGATGATACAAATTTTCTTTCACGTTTACCTTAAAGTGATGAGGCTACGTTCGGTTGGCGTGGAAAAGTGAAACGTCATAGCATAAGGGCGTTGGGAACGCAGTAACCACATATTATAGCTGAGCAAAGCAGACCCTCCAAATCTTTCTGTGTACAGCTCCGATTCCCGAGGAAAAATTAACAACATTCTCTCTCTCTCGCTTTTCTCCCCGTAGAGGGCGGTCACAATAACTGCAGATGCTGGATATTTTGCTTTTTCGGCAACTACAGAAAAATGACACAAAATTAAGCTTTCAGCAGGACGGAGCGCCAATGCTTGTAATAGGCTTTCTTACTGGTGAGTTGCCTCAACGATGCATCGACCGTAAGAGGCGTGCTGATGTCTAAGGTTACCGTTGCACTCCAAGAACGCCTAATATCGCCGTATGTGACTGGTTTCTCTGGGCATTTGTGCTAGACTCCGCTTATGTGCCTCCCACTCTGGGTGGACGGCTAAGCTGCAAAGTGTCAGTGGTCGATGCTGTAGCTCCAGACAGATTCGATAAATATGGGACGGAGTATCGTCTGGACGTTTGTCGTGTGCCTGTTGGAGGGTACGAAGAACATTTGCGAATGGCAGATAAAATTTTGATCCAAAACGTAATGGTACAAAGTACTTCGGGGTTTTATGAGCGTGCGTGTAAAAGATATAACCTTGTAGATAGGCATAGCTTTCTTTTTATATATAAATTTTCTAAGACTATGTGTAATTTAAAATGTTACTCAAGTTTCAGAGTTCACTCACGTCTGCTACCTAATCAAAAGTATCCAGACCCAATTACTGGACATTAATATGGGGTGTGTCCAACATTCGACTTTACGACTGCTTGAACTCTGCTACGAACGCTTTTGATGGGGTGGCTGAGTATCTATGGAGGAGCCGCAGTCCATTCTTCCGAAACCAGAGAATGTAATGATGGACGCTGTGGTATGGAGCAAAGTCTGCGTTCTAACTCATCTGGGAGTTATTCCATTGTGTTCAAGCCATGAATCTGGGTAGGCCAGTGCATATCAGAAATCTATGATAGTCAAAGAAGCTGAAGAAATGAATTAAAATTTGTGCTACAACGACGGCTTGAACCTGTGTCTCCAGTGTTACGAGGGGTGACTGGAAAGCGTTAGGAATGGGCTTGTAATTGTACAATGGTGGTACTTACATGCTACTGTGATGCATCTCCTTCAAAATAGTCCCTTTCTGACTGAACACATTGGTGTTTCCACTTATGCAAACGTTCCTGGAATTTTTTTCCCAGAAGTGTGTTATCGACGCTCTCTGTATTTGCCTGAATGTCTTCAATCCAGTCAAATCGCTTCCCTTTTCAAGTTCGGTTTAGGAAACAGGCAGAAGTCCGCAGGGGCAAAATCAGGGAATATGGCGGTTGTGGAAGCACAGGAATTTTGAATTTGATCAAAAATTCAACGATGGAGAAGGCACAATGAGCCAGAGCATTGTCATGGTGTAGCACCCAACTCCTGTCTTTCCACAATGCAGTGCTTTTCTTCCGCACCTTTTGGCTCAATCGGTCAATGACTCATTTGTAGTATTCCTCGTTAATTGACTGTCCTCCAGGGGTAAATTCATGACGCACAATACCGGTAGAAGCGAAAAAAATCACCAACATCGTCTTTACCTTCGACCGACTTTCCCGTGCTTTTTTCGGTCCTGGTGAACCTGGACTCTTCCACTGTGAAAACTGCACTTTGTTTTCAGGATCATATCCATATACTCACTATCCCTCGCCTGTTAATTACCCTGTTTAACAAATCTGGGTCAGTTCTAGTCCAATTAATCAGTTCTTGGCACACTTCAAGTCGCTATTGTCTCTGGTCACTTGACAATATTTTTGGAATGAATTTAGCGGACACTCGACACATGTTCAGATCTTCAGGGAAAATTGCCTTAACTGCATAGAGACTTAAATTAAGTTCTTCAGCCGTCTCCCTAATTGTAAGTCTACGATCAGAGCGCGATGAGTCGCGAACTTAAAAAAAAAATTGTGTGAAATCTTATGGGACTTAACTGCTAAGTTCATCAGTCCCTAAGATTACACACAACCTAAATTATCCTAAGGACAAACACACACACCCATGCCCGAGGGAGGACTCGAACGTCCGCCGGGACCAGCCGCACAGTCCATGACTGCAGCGCCCAAAACTGCTCGACTAATCCCGCGCGGCTCGCGAACTTTCACAACATTTTCATTCTTCTTTGAGGTGGAAGATGATCGGACCGTGGTTCATCTTCAAATAACTCGTGGCCATTTTCAAATCTGTTGAACAAGACAAAATCATTTCACTGGCTCATACAATTATTTCCAAAAGCTGTTTCTAAAAGTTCGTTAGTCTCAGAAGCTAATTTCTCGGTTTTAAAACAAAATTTCACACAAACTCATTTCTCCGTTTTTACTTCCATTTTCACGTAGACAGAATCCGGCAACAAGCCCTGACTGGCCCGCACTCAACCAGCTGCCACAACGAACTGAATAAAGGAAACGAAGTTTCCTGTCGGAGGGCGTTCAAGGACAAGGCACTGACTCACTTCCCACCCTCCACGTACTTGCCCGCCAAACCAGTAAGCAGTAGCGGATCCATTCTTGAAACTTTCCAATCCCACCCCGTAGATATGTAGATAAAGCTGATTCTCGAATGTCTCAAGGAAAATTAAATTATCTCAAAACTACATTTCAGAAATGTTATTATCCACAAACCATTTATTCACACTTGCTACTTTATGACAGGATGCATTCTCACACAGATACGATCCCATCAACGTCTCCGAAACTTTCGTCCATTGTACGCAGAAGACTTTGCCGTAAAATGTGTTCATATCTATCTGCATATAGGTTTTTCTTAAGTGAAATAATAGGACCACAACTTAACCACAGGAAACGCTCCTATACCATAACACCAACTCCTCAATTCTTCACTGTTCACACTTCACACAATAGCAGATGACATTGTGAAGGCATCGCCCAACCCAACCCCTTCAGTCGAACTGCCACATGGTATAGCGTCATTCAACACTCCATATCATTCGTCTTCTGTCGTTAACTGCCGGCCGCGGTGGTCTAGCGGTTCTAGGCGCTCAGTCCGGAACCGCGCGACTGCTACGGTCGCAGGTTCGAATCCTGCCTCGGGCATGGATGTGTGCGATGTCCTTAGGTTAGTTAGGTTTAATTAGTTCTAAGTTCTAGGGGACTGATGACCACAGCAGTTAAGTCCCATAGTGCTCAGAGCCATTTGAACCATTGTCGTTAACTGTCCAGTAGTGTCGCTCTTTACACCATCTTACGCATTGCGTAACATTAAGTACAGAAATGTTTGGCTTATATGGAGCCGCTCGACCAATGTACTCCATTATTTGAACTCACCACGCTCAGTCATTGTGCTATCTGGGCTGCTGGTGGCACTTTGGAACCCACGAGTGATTCCTACCGCTGATATCATTCGACATTTTACAACCACCTTCCGAAATCCTCGACTGTCTAGTTTGGTTTAGCTGTAATTATTGCTTTTCGTTTCCTCTTAACAGTAACATTTCCAACAATCAACTTGGGAAGCTTTAGAAATGTCACTCATCGATTTGCGACTCAGGTAACACCCTATGACTAGTCCACGTTCGAAGTCACTGAGTTCCCCTTTCTCCAACTGCTTCTCTATGGACAACATTACACTCTCCGCCTCCTTTTATACTGGCGGGGTCGGGTCTCGTGACATCTAGTGGCGAATTCCGTATTACATAGATGTATGCGGATACTTTTGATCATATAGTGTAGATGGTATCCTCCTATGAAATCAGATGAATATTTTTGTGATACCCTGTATTTGATATATACACTGTAGAGCCAAAGAAACTGGTATACCTGCCTAATATCGTGTAGGACACCCGCGAGCACGCAGAAATGCCGCAACATGACGTGGCATGGACTCGACTGATGTCTGAAGTAGTGTTCGAGGGAACTGACACCATGAATCCTGCAGGGTTCTCCATAAACCCTGAAAATAACGACGGGGTGAAGATTTCTTACGAACAGGGATCCCATATATGCTTAATAATGTTCATGTCTAGGAAGTTTGTTGGCCAGCGGAAGTGTTTAAACTTAGAAGAGTATTCCTGGAGCCACTCAGTGGCATTTATGAACTTTTAGGGTGTCGCAATGTCCTACTGGAATTCCCTAGTCCGTCGGTATGCACCATGGACATGAATGGATACAGGTGATCAGACAGGAAGCTTACGTACGTGTCACCACTCAAAGTCGTATCCAGGCGTATCAGGGGTTCGATACCACTCCAACTGCACTCGCCCAACACCATTACAGAACCTCCACCAGCTTGAACAGTCCCCTGCTGACATGTAGCGTCCATGAATTCATCAGGTTGTCTCCATAGCCGTACACGTCCATCCGCTCGACACTATTTGGAACGAGACTCGTACGACCAGGCAACAAGTTTCCAGTTACCAACAGTCGAATGTAGGTGTTGACGGGCCCAGTAGAGGCGTAAAGCGTTGTGTCGTACAGTCGTCAAGGTTATACGAGTTGGGCTTCTGCTCCGAAAGCTCATATCGATGATGTTTCGTGAATGGTTCGCACAATGACACTTGTTGATGGTCCAACACTGAAATCTGCAACAGTTTGTGTAAGGGTTGCTCTTCTGTGACGTTGAACGAATCTCTTCATCGGTCGTTGGTCCCACCGTTACAAGATCTTTTCCGTCCGCAGCGATGTCGCCGATTTGATGTTTTACCAGATTCCTGATATTCACGGTACACTCGCGAAATGGTCGTACGGGCAAATCACCACGTCGTCGCTATCTCGGTCCCATCACTCGTGCGCCGACTATAACGCAACGTTCACACTCGCTTAAATGTTGATAACTTGCCATTGTAGCAGCATTAACCGATCTAACAACTGCGCCAGACACTTGTCGTCTTATATAGGCGTTGCCAACCGCAGCGCCGTGTTCTGGCTGTTTACATATCTCTGTATTTGAAAACGCATGCCTGTATCAGTTTCTTTGCCGCTCGGTGTATAAAAAAGAAGAGAAAAGGTACAAACAAAACAGAAAAAAGTACTTTTGAAGTGCAGCCATGTCTCATCTAATTAGAGGTAGCTGCTGCATCCAGGGCCGATCCAGTAGTTGGGCGTGTTACGTTCCTTGGACTTCATGAACCTCCCAACTGGCCGTCGACATGGTGACACGACGTACAAGACGCGCAATACCAATGCATTTGATAGCAGACAGATCAGACGGTGGAGAACGAGGGATTACATCTCCCAGGTCCTCTAGGCAGTGGGCATTTCAAGTGGCGTTGTATCAAAGTTGTGCCTAGGGTACTTCTATCCACAGATCCCCGCCGCGAGTCAAATGCCGTCGGGAGAAAAGTGTTGATGACTGAGTTCTTGATCGGAAACTGTGTATTGTAACAGCAGACAGACGTACCACAGGACAGCAAATTAGTTGCTACTTCAGTGCGCAGAATAACAAAACCTAAGTACTCATACCACACAGAATTACCTCATCACTTAGAGTGCTACAGTCATCGCCTTACAGAGGCACCTCTCTGCTCACAGTTCGTCATGAGATACATATATCAGCACAGACGAAAAACACCATGACTCAACTTCGAAAAAAGTAGCCTCGGCCGATGAGATTTCGTTACTTTGAAAAGCACTTGTGGTAATGTCTCCCACTTTCCAACGGAGCTCAGTTCAGGCAGGTGGTTTAGGCATTCTCTTGTAGGAAGTATTGAATTAGAATGAAACGACGCTCCTGATGCTACTGTCTTTGTCTTTTCAAGGAAGAATTTTTGAGGACAGACGTGTGATAAAGAGAATGTCAGTGACCGTGAACGCAAATAAACGTGCCAAATTGTACATAAGTGCGTAATTAGCGAGGGGAAGGGAACTGCAGCTTCCTCTTTCTAGAAAAGGAAAAAGAAATAGATCTGCACCAACTAAATTCTCATACTACTACGCCAGACCGAGACACGAATCAGTACAGCAATAGTTTGAAAAAAGTCTGAGCATGTAGTGGATATTGACTAGAAGCAAGTGTACCCACAGTTCTTTGTCATGATGTCTGAAAACTATTTTACGGTTCATTGAGAAACTAACATGAATGGTGGAAGAGTTATTCCAGTGTTTTGTGATCTCAATACTTTTCGTCTGTGCGATGATCTACTTTATATTTATCTGGAGAAATCACATTCATAATCTGACCAAATTATTCGTGTGAGTTTGGTGGTTAGTCGGCAAAAACGTGCCAGGTACTTACCATAAAATTTACATAACGATCGGTTGTTAGATTAATGTGTATGCAGGTCAATGAGGACGTTCTGCTGTCCTTTCTTTTCTATGCTGTTTAATGTTCATTTCATATTGGTTTTCTCACGCACCTTCTGTACTGTTAAGTAATTTCAGTTTCCTGTGCTCTTCAGAATCTCCTTCAGTAACACATGACACGTATTTGATTATGTGCCTTCAACCTTTGACAGCCTGTGTTCGAAACATTGCTTTACGTCGGCGCTCATTTATCGTTGAAATTATGCAATACACTAATTTAACCAAGACTGTAGCTGACTGATCTGTACAAGCCGTACAAGATGCTCCTCACTTCCTGTGCCCCACCCATAAGGTCATCGTTACATCCTATAAGCAGCATATTATGCCGAATCGATTTCTTGCCTTAAAAATCAGTGTATAAAATAATTTTAGCCACTGGCTGAGCCTACGAGCTGCAGAGCAGATCTACAGAGAGATTACGTTAGTCAAATTAATATCGACTAATCGAATTAAACCATTTCGGTGTTATTTTACGTAATATGAATTGCTAAAGTGCCTTAGTTATGGTCTTCACTCACTGGAAAAGGATAGGATCAGTACATAAGACACCCTGTTACACTGCTATTGTGATCAAATAAAAGGATCACATTAGCTACAACACTCGTAACGGATTATTAGCTACGACCACACTGTTCTCTTAAAAATATATGCTCAAATGAGGAAAATAAAATGCTCTTTTGGGTACGCTCATTTGACAGAGTCGCTCGTCATTCAGTTTTGTGGCGTGTCGGTTAAAATGTACGTCAAATAGGCCCGACCGGCCGTATCGATCAAACGTTTGCGTGGACACTACTGGTGTTGCATGGCAATTTCATAGTCGGTTGGTAGCAGTAATTATCTTCGCCGTGGCTAAATTACGCAATTACGTGTGGCCTAGAAACTCGTGCGTAAATGCATGGAGCCGTTTCCGTTCATCTCGCAGATTTACGAAGAGCTAAGCTCGCTGCGAAACACGCTGTATTTATCGCTGGTGGACAACGCTTCCGCCTCTCCTCAATCACGGCTCCGTCCTAGCGGTCTCAGAGCCGAAGGCCTTTGCTGCGCGTGTATTAAAGGCGGAATACATCGCGTTTGACTTTGTGAGGCGGCAATATCGAGCGCAGTCTTCATTAAGGAGTGCCAGACATTCTCTCTGAGTGATTCCGAGAAACAGTAAGGAAGCTAAATAATGGAGGCGCGAGAGCGCTTTAGTGAACACCATTCGAAGCTATTTCCAAGACTAAAACCCTTTCGTTCCGGCAGACACACAAAAGCCGTCATCAGCTTACAGCTAATACGTGTTACGTAATGCCAGTCTTGTGTCGCGGCGGCGACGACAGCGACTACTTGTCAACCGGACTTTCAAGCAAATTTACCTCAGTGGTAAGCCAACAAGTCATTTTCAATGTACATATACGAAGAATATCACAAAAGTCCTTGTGGCTATTACTGAAATATCGAATATGAAGTTTTAGCAACTTACGTAACTATCGTCCATCGAATGTGTTTAATAATAGGACCTACCATTACAATAATAAAAAAGCATATCAGCAAATTAAATCTGGTATGGATAGGAAACAATTTTGGAAGAGCAAAGATTTGTATGCACGAGAAATGATAAAAAAATTTCGTCGTGGTGGGTTCCATAGTCAAACTTCACATTAAAAACAGTTGAACAAATCATGTAAATTGTTTTAATCTCTAACGACTGCAGGAATAGCTTTGATATTACGGAAAAAGCGACACTCAGAGATTACTACGTGCTTGTTAACTTATGTTTCCGCTATGATATAGATGCTTGTCATAATGCTAAATGGCCATTAATCCAAATTATATTCGAATGTCAGTCATGGGTACTAGAAGGCGTTCAAAAACAATCACAGAGAAATGTGCTTAATTGTGATGTCATCTTGAAAACTGTATTTTTGTATAACGGCATAAAGAACGTGTGGAAGTTATCTCAATGTGATGTTATACATCAGTAACCAGCGAAGCTCGTCGACACGGTGTACTGATAACGAAGAAGTAAAAACACTGTTGAGAAGACAGTAGACAGATTTCTGGGGAAGCAGGCGTTCTAGGCGAGTTTACTTACTGACATTTCCTCTGGTTATCGACGTTGTCCTGTTGCAACTTTTAGACGAGTTTCCCAGTCGTCATCTTCAGGTGTCGTCACGACTCGGCAGATAACCCGATAAGATTTTGTCAGTAGACAAATTTTGTCACAACGTTTTACATTCATTTCACGATCTCGGTTTTCCAAGAATAGCTACAATGGCTATCATAAAACAAATGTATTGCTTTATTTTAAACGCAAAAATATTATTTCTATTACAAATAAGCTTTTTGTTTATATAACACAACATAGTTCGTTCGCCTTCTTTGCCCAGTAAATGACCAGGCGTACTTCAAACAAAGTAATCCCACTGAGTTATTTGACGATCAGTGATGTGATCAGCGCAATCAACAAATGTTCCCCTATTTTGAGTTCATTTTTGTAATGATGCATTTGCGGTACTGTGCATCAACAGTGTACAACGAGAGATGCAGGGAAGAATCCAAGTCGGGATACGAGAATAAATGTAACAAATTACTTGCACTGTTACTGTTGGAACATTTTTGTTTATTTATTCACACGACTGGTTTCGAGACACTTATTCTCACTGTAAAATGTTTCATGATTCACCGTCGGATGGCCGGCGATTTACGAAACTACTGATAAGGAGGATGAATGTTTGCAGGCCCGTCGTGTGAATAAATAAACGCAAAGGCCCAGCAGTGATGGAGGAAGGATCTATTTAACAAACCAGCTGACTCCCCTGTCCTTCCGTCTTACCTATATATCCCAACATTGGTTCAGACAGGAAGAGGGTTGAAATTGGCCTATGGTGAAAAAAAATCCTTAGTGTATCACCCAACACATACACAAACACACACACACACACACACACACACACACACACACACACACACACACACGCACGCACGCACACACACACACACACACACACACACACACACACACACACACACATACATACCTACACGCAAACACACGTTTTATATAAATCTTGAGCTACTTCAACCATGGACCCCCTAAAAACATAATCAGCATGAATGAAGGGAGGAGGGTATGTAAATACTAATCTCTTCCGATCTGAGATGTATTTGAGCGCCCAAAGCGCAGAATGGTTTTGGCCCCAAGTGTGTTCAAAATAAGAGAAAGGCATTTTGAGCTAATTATTACAGCAAACCGAAAACAGTGAAATGCGTTGCTTTATCACAATTTCTAAACAGAAATATTACTTCTAATTGTAAAGTTCAGTAGTTTTTGTTCTATCAGAATGCCAAAACATGTTCATTTATAAATAGAAGTACAAGATTACGTGTTTTCATCATTAAGTCATTACAGAGTTAACTTTAAACACTTTATTGGAAAGACATGTTACTTTCTTTACTCATTGTTCAGCTCGTCAAGTTTTTGTTTACGCAATCGAACCAGTGCGAAATACAACAAAGGGACTGAAGACTAGTTAAGATTTTATAGCTCTGTTTTAGCACGCTGTCTTCAGGCCATGAGTGACCTACGGGCACCATCCGACCGCCGTTTCATTCTCAGTGGAGGATGCGGATAGCAGGGGCGTGGGTTCAGCACACCGCTTTCCCGGTCGTTATGATGGTATTCTTGACCGAAGCCGCTACTATTCTGTCGAGTAGCCCCTCAGTTGGCATCACGAGGCTGAGTGCACACCAGAGCTCTGCTTTATGGCACTAAATTCGTGCCGGCCGTTGTGGCCGTGCGGTTCTAAGCGCTTCAGTTTGGAACCGCGTGACCGCTACGATCGCAGGTTCGAATCCTGCCTCCGGCATGGATGTGTGTGATGTCCTTAGGTTAGTTAGGTTTAAGTAGTTCTAAGTTCTAGGGGACTGATGACCACAGATGTTAAGTCCCATAGTGCTCAGAGCCATTTGAACCATTTTTGAACCACTAAATTCGTACGATCCTCCTTTTATACATTTCGGATCATCAATTTTCCATTGTGAGCAGTGTACGTTTAACAACTCACTTTATCATTAAAAATGCCCCTAAACACGTTTCAGCCAGAAAATATCAGTTGCAGCGAGCACATCATACTAGACGCGAGTAGTTGCCATTAAACTAGAAACACGTGTAGTAAGTGACGTGGCAGTCATCGTTGCCATTACCTGCGTGTCAATACTAAAATATTTTTTTACCTCCTTTTGTTAAAATATTTATTCGTAGAACTATCACAGAAGTTAATAAAGAGAAACATGGTGTAACGTATGACATACGAAGGAGAAAACATTCGAGAAACACATGGTTTTTATTATAAATTTTCTCAATGTTAAAATATGTCTTACAGTTTGATATGTGTTGTTTTGCCTCTTTAGCAATCATTTAGAAGTCACGTCCTCTAACAGCATTCGATGTGCCCCGCTGTATGTCAGGTCTTTCACCTTACACGCAACTGAAAATTATGGGCTGAGGTGTAGTTTATAGTGAAGCGGGATTGGCTACGTGATTCCCCAAGGACTGGATGCGTTCGCTGCGACCGTGCATTCCGTGCTCCTGAGTCGTTAGCACTGAATTGGCTCCTTCCCACTAACCTGGTGGCATCAATTCTATGTGGGGTACGCGGCGTAGTTAACACTCGGGGCTCCTGGATAAAATACTAGCTCGTAGTCCAAATAATCTCTTATTAATGCAAACAATAGTAGCTGCAGGAAACAACAGAACAGTAGAACTGTCTACATGTTAAGCTAACTTACACGAAAAAATAAAATAAAAAAAACTTTAGGCGAGACTGTACTCTTGTAACAGTTATTAACGTCATGCCTTTGACAGACTATCCACTCACCTCAAAGATGCTCACTCAAAATGTGGCTAGGCTGGGAACATATCAAAACGATGCGCTTCGTTAAGTTGGACTAAAAAAGATCATAACAAGAACGCCAAATTCTACCATGTTCAACGCTAATACCATGAAGAAGATAAAAATATATATACCACAGTCATTTGTAGAGAGTAGTGTTATCCACAGGTCGGACTAACGGGTTTTGAATAAAAAATGAAAATCAAGATTGTGAAATGAAGGAAATATTTTTAGAGAGGGTTCTGTGGAGGAAGGAGGGGGGGGAGGGGGGAGGGCTTTATGAGATAAAGTTAAAGAGAGAGAAATTAAAAGACGAATGAGAACTGGAAAAAACATTATTTTGTGATGCTACGGAGGAGGAGCAGTTACCACGGTACAGTCATACAAGATCGTTACCAGAGGTTAGGATGCCACAAATAACATGGAAATGGATCTCAGGGAAGAGAAATGAGGGAGGTAGACTAAGGAAAAGATAGCGGGAGATGAAGCTTACAGGATGACGAAAGGCAGAATAAAAATGTGACGCCTGGGGTGTGACAAAATAGGCTTCGATGCTGTAAAAAGTGTCGCCTTATAGGTATATCAATAGAATGATACACAGAGAGTCGCGATAAATTCTTAATTGTTTTCTTATACACATTACTATCAAATCTGAAAATCTCACAGATTCAGAAATTTCTTCGTGAAATGATTTATGATAAATTTTTGATACCCGTCTCGTTGGTGGGAAGGCAACAGTTTACGATAAACTGATCTAAATTCATGCATTAAAATTTTTTGTTGTAGATTGCACATATGCGGATGGTAGACATTAGATGGATTGAACACTTTGTCTGTATACCAATGGTGTCAGGGAAATTAATGTATCCTCTGTCCTCCAACTACATGAAACTGGAACAGTCATGACCTAAAAAACGAAATCGCGTGATTCTGAAACAGATACATACATAGTTACGATGCAAGAAAAATAAAAAAAACTTAAGATAATGCTATAAATACAGGACAATTTTTTTCCAACAACCTATCACACAACACATTAATTTCGACACTATAATATAAATGTAAAGGGTACATAGTAATAGTTTTTATTAGAAGCTTTCCATTGGGGGGAATCTTTTCGGGATAAGGAAATGTCGTTTCATAGTCGTAAATGAAGGCAAGAATGCAGGTTTAATGTGCAGTAATTCAGAAATGACGAGGCAGGCTGGGTAACCGTGCCCTACCAACAGCGACACAACTCATGGAAGCCAAAAAACGACGTTACGGCCGCCACTTCGGACTTTTGTGTCTCTAGAACGTCATCTGTACAGTAATAGTCCCGTCATATATTTCGCCTATTGAGTGATTGTGCCCTGAAAATAAATAAAAGATTTCACCTCAATAACAGAGAAAATTTACGAAGCGTTTGTGTAAAAGGCTGTTTCTACAACTGTCTCTGTTCTTTTCTTTCCAGCACTCTTGGATTCACAGCACGGTAAAGGGGGCCTGACGAAGGGAATATGGTGATGCGGCATTTGAGAACTTCTGTTAATGAAACTCTATTAGAACAGGAAACAGAAAGAAGGTTAGCGTTTAATGTCCCGTCTTAAGTGAGGTCACTAGATACGAAGCATAAGCTCGAATAGGGAAAATATGGTGCTTTTTATAAAGAAACTATCCCAATATTTGCCTTAACGATTTAGGGATATTACGGATTTAGAAAACATCGTTCTTGTGAAACGCAACTAGCTCTTTACTCACACGAAGTGCTGAGTGCTATTGACAAGGCATTTCATACTGATTCCGTATTTCTGAATTTCCGGAAGGCTTTTGACTTCATTATCATTGGTGGAAAGTCATCGAGTAAAGCAGAAGTGATTTCTGGCGTTGCCCAAGGTAGTGTCATAGACCCTTTGCTATTCCTTATCTATATGCACGATTTGGGAGACAATCTGAGCAGCTGTGTTAGGTTCTTTGCAGATGACGCTGTCGTTTATCGACACATAAAGTCATCAGAAGATCCCAACAACTTGCAAAACGATTTAGAAAAGATATCTATATGGTGAAATATTGGCAGTTGACCATAAATAACGAAAATTGAGAGGTCATCGACATGAGTGCTAAAAGGAATCCGTTATAAACTTCGGTTACACGATCAATTAAGTCAAATCTAAAGGCCGTAAATTCAACTAAATACCTAGGAACTGTAATTACGAACAACTTAAATTGGAAAGAACACACAGAAAATGTTGTGGGGAAGGCTAACCAAAGACTGCGTTCTATTGTCACGACACGTAGAAAATGTAACAGATGTACTAAAGAGACTGCCTATGCTACGCTTCTCCGTCCTCTTTTAGAATAGTGCTTCGCGGCGTGGGATCCTTAGCAGATATGATTGACGAAGTACACCGAAATAGTTCAAAGAAGGGCAGCACTTTTTGTTTTGTCACGAAATAGGGGAGAGTGTGACACTGAAATGATACAGGCCTTTGGGTGGACATCATTAAGACTCAGACTTTTTTTTACGGAGGAATCTTCTCACGAAATTTCAGTCACCAACTTTCTTCTCCGAATGCGAAAATATGTTGTCGATACCGAACTACATAGGGAGAAACGATCACCATAATAAAATAAGGGAAATCGGAGCTCACACTGAAAGATGTAAGTGATCGCGTTTTCCGCGCGCTATACGAGATTGGAATAACAGAGAATTGTGAATTTGGTTCGATGAACCCTCTGCCAGGCACTTAAATGAGATTTGCAGAGTAACCATATAGATATAGATGTAGAAAACCTGAATCTGGATGGCCAGAAGGATATTTGAAACGCCTCACTTCAAAGTGGGAGCCCAGTGTCTTACCACTGCAGCATCTGGATTTTTTTGTTGAGGGCAGAGTAATTAATGTAATGGATCTGTTAATGTTGATTTGGTATATTGTATAACATTAAATAGGAATCACTTCCTAATGTTCTGGTTCTGATATGTGGATGATGTGCCGTGTTTGTGGACCGGTACCACTAGACAAAAGGATACGTTACTGCAACATCTAAGCTCGAAACATAAGAAAATTCAGTTTACAGTTGAGCTGGCAGGTTGTTCACTAAATTTCCTTTACCTACCATTGGGCCTCAGAGGTCCGTCTGTGATGTTTAATATCTTCTCTATTAGTAACTATACATTTTGTTTTAAAGAAATTTTATGACTTTTCCTAATTAGTCAAGTTACTCACAATTTTGGAAAAAATATAAGAATTTACCTATTGCTTTTTGATAAATAGTTGGTGCACGTTTTCTCCCGTAGGGACCTCAGAAGCCAGCGCTCTTAGAAGAAATGTTTGAACAACCAGATGTCTGTCTGTGCAGCGTCTGTTATGTTATTTGCATTGTTGACTCGCGCTGTTATTCTTTCAGCGTTTAACAGTCCTCCGTGTGATAAGCACACATTTATTTCCGCACAGTTGTCAGTTCCACAAACTGAAAATGTCACGGAGAAAAGGACTATCAGGCGAGGGGATACGGGAAATGTTGGAGCAGTCTTCTGGTTTCGGAAACCCAGATAGTGAATTTGAATCTTCCAGCGAGGTTGATAATGAGGTAGATATCGTTGAAAACTCAGAACCACACGAAGTTGATGGTCATGAAGAAATCCTTTACGAAGATGGAGAAGAACAGTTTAGTGTAAATTCTGTTGAGTGTGACTTGTTAATTTCTCGTAATAGGAATTAAATGTTGGTTACAACTCCTCAAGCTGGAATTTGTGGTAGATTTGGCATAAAGGATGTACTGTAAGAAACCAGGGACCTACACGTTATTCGGTTAGGAATTGTGATAACTAAGAGTCTTGTGTTATGTTTTTCTTACGTGTACCCCTCGTCGACACAGTGTGTATATAGACCAACAAAAAAGATTGAATCGTTAACGAGGGCTGGGTGGATATAGATATGCATCCTGACTGAAGTTTACAGGTCAGGAAATGAAGATATCAATCAACTCCGGAATGTTGTGAATGGCCGACCACTGTTCAATGAAATTATGTCTCACAACCGCAACCATGCTATTCTGAGGGTGTTGCGCTTTGACGAGACAGCAGCCCGACGTGAACATAGTCAAGTCACAAATTGGGACCAATCAGAGAGCTTTTTGAGATGTGGGAAATTATCTTAAGGGATGCCTACATTCCAGGATGGTGCATGATTTTGGATGAACAGTTGCTCACATTTCGAGGTCGCTTTGTATTGCGACAATACGTCTCATCCAAACCTGGCAGATACGGGATAAAGTTTTGGGAAATTTGTGACAGAGCAACAAGATACTGCTGGAAGATGAAACCGTATTTGGTATAGGAGGAAGAAACCAGAGTCGTGCGACTTGGAGAGAACATTGTGCAAGCCCTGGTGATTGAACTTAAAAAGTCTGGAGGTAAGTGTGGCCGAGCGGTTCTAGGCGCTTCAGTCTGGAACCGCGCGACCGCTACGGCGCAGGTTCGAATCCTGCCTCGGGCATGGATGTGTGTGATGTCCTTAGGTTAGTTAGGTTTAAGTAGTTCTAAGTTCTAGGTGGCTGATGACGTCAGATGTTAAGTCCCATAGTGCTCAGAGCCATTTAAACTACAGGGCTATTACAAATGATTGAAGCGATTTTATAAATTCACTGTAGCTCCATTCATTGACATATGGTCACGACACACTACAGATAAGTAGAAAAACTCAAAAAGTTTTGTTCGGCTGAAGCCGCACTTCAGGTTTCTGCCGCCAGAGCGCTCGAGAGCGCAGTGAGACAAAATGGCGACAGGAGCCGAGAAAGCGTATGTCGTGCTTGAAATGCACTTACATCAGTCAGTCATAACAGTGCAACGACACTTCAGGACGAAGTTCAACAAAGATCCACCAACTGCTAACTCCATTCGGCGATGGTAAGCGCAGTTTAAAGCTTCTGGATGCCTCTGTAAGGGGAAATCAACGGGTCGGCCTGCAGTGAGCGAAGAAACGGTTGAACGCGTGCGGGCAAGTTTCACGCGTAGCCCGCGGAAGTCGACGAATAAAGCAAGCAGGGAGCTAAACGTACCACAGCCGACGGTTTGGAAAATCTTACGGAAAAGGCTAAAGCAGGAGCCTTACCGTTTACAATTGCTATAAGCCCTGGCACCCGATGACAAAGTCAAACGCTTTGAATTTTCGGCGCGGTTGCAACAGCTCATGGAAGAGGAAGCGTTCAGTGCGAAACTTGTTTTCAGTGATGAAGCAACATTTTTTCTTAACGATGAAGTGAACAGACACAACGTGCGAATCTGGGCGGTAAAGAATCCTCACACATTCGTGCAGAAAATTCGCCAAAAGTTAACGTGTTTTGTGCAATCTCACGGTTTAAAGTTTACGGCCCCATTTTCTTCTGCGAAAAAAACGTTACAGGACACGTGTATCTGGACATGCTGGAAACTGGAGACCAACAGCGCCGACTTCATCTTTCGACAGGATGGTGCTCCACCGCACTTCCATCATGATGTTCGGCATTTCTTAAACAGGAGATAGGAAAACCGATGGATCGGTCGTGGTGGAGATCATGACCAGCAATTCATGTCATGGCCTCCACGCTCTCCTGACTTAACCCCATGTGATTTCTTTCTGTGGGGTTGTGTGAAAGATTCAGTGTTTAAACCTCCTCTACCAAGAAACGTGCCAGAGCTGCGAGCTCGCATCAACGATGCTTTCGAACTCATTGATGAGGACATGCTGCGCCGAGTGTGGGAGAAACTTGATTATCGGCTTGATGTCTGCCGCACTAAAGGGGCACATATCGAACATTTGTGAATGCCTAAAAAAATTTTTGAGTTTTTGTGTGTGTGTGCAAAGCATTATGAAAATATCTCAAATAATAAAGTTATTGTAGAGCTGTGAAATCGCTTCAATCATTTGTAATAACCCTGTATTTAAACCATATGGAGGTAATATCACCTGTGATAATATTTTTATAACTCTTGATTTAGGTCATTACTTGTTGTTAAAAGATCGCACACCAGTCGGTAATATTCGTAAACAACAATGGTGAACTGCCTGCCAATTTTATTACACCTTAAGGATGTGAAGTATACCCCACATTATTTGGTTTTCAACGAGTTGTGATGATAGCTTCTTCTGTTCCTAAGAAGGGCAATGTAGCTGCTGTACTTAGCTCTCTTCATGACTAACCAACGACTGTATCATAAGTAAAGAAGCCTGAAGTTATAATGACATACAGTGCCACAAAGGGAGGCGTTGACACCATGGACCAGAAAACGCCATGCTGCAGTGTGAAGAGAAAAACAAGACGCTGGTCACTGGTGGTATTCTTCAACAAGTAGATTTAAGTGCAATAAATGCATGCATAATTTGGATGATGCCGTCTACCAATAAAAAAAAAATGAGAAGTCGGACTTTCCTCATCAATTTGTGAACGCATTTAGCAGTGATAAGGAAGTCCATGAATACACTTGTAACATCGGATCCAGGAAGAATAGTGAAACCACCAGTTAACAAAACGAAAATATGTGCGTATTATGTAGAGATGAAAGACAGAAAAAGTCAAATTACACGTTATAAGTGCACCAATCCCGTGTCTCGGAACATTCTAATATTGTCTATAGACCATGCGCAAATTTGCAATAAGGATAAAAGCCACCAGTGAAAGCGTAATTGTGTTTTCTTTTTTCAAAATGTGATCTTTAAATAAATAAGATTGTTTTAAAAACAGAAATAGATTTTTGGCGCATATCCCAGAAATATCGTGAGCGAAAAGGAAGTTTATGTTTTTAAGGCATGCTAAAAATTTTGTCTTAAGTTCATGTCGTTAAATAGCGTCTTGTCATCTAACTGTAAACGACACTGAATTAATTTATTTCAACATTTTATTAATTGGCTTATTTATTTTCTATCTCTTCGTACTTTCCGACTTTTAATTCATTATTAGTCGTTCACAGTTTTGTAGCTTGCCTTCTTATAATATAATGTGTTAAATAGGTAGGTGAGAAGCAAATAAAAATCAGTTCGGTTGCTACTTTGACAGTACTTGGTATTGTCGAGTTTAAGCGGCCTCTTTGTAAGCCTACACTAATTGAAAAGCATATTTTGCTGAAGAATCGCGAAAAAATAGAACTCTATATCTTATTATAAGTCCGAAAGTCAGTTATTATGTACATATACTTGTACTTAATTAATTAATAACTCGATTTTAAAATTTTCAAAATTTCTCCACTATTCAGGTTTTCGGACCCTTTCTAAGATAACTGTCGTTAAATATCAACTTTCTCATTCACAGCAGTTACTATATGTTATGACAAGATCGTCAGTGCTGTGCAAATAATTTTTAACTTTGTTTACACATGGGCTACAATCATGAAGTTGTAGCTGTGCTACAAATCCAGCAGTTTCTTTCTTTTCTGTTTGACTTGTATCCGAATTACAGTTATTTCGCTTTAATATTTTTAGATTGAGTAATTAAAATGAAATGTGTTTGAGAGTAAATGATATTCAGTGAGATTGTCTGTAGATCGAAGCAGCTGTTATAAAGAAAAAGAATTTCTGAGAGAAGAGAATGTAAAGGAGAAGCAATAACAACAGAATCGCTTTATGGAGCTGTACTCAGTAGAAGAAGCAATTGTTCGTGCAAAACGACTGGCAAAAGTAAATAGCCCAGAGACGCAACCGGTTTCATCATTTCTGACAGTGTAAGGGGCATCGCTGCGACAAGAGGAGTTATTTTAAAAGGGAATATTTCTTTTCCATTCCGTAGCAGGCGCTGGAATGAACAAGGATTCTCTTTCACGGTCCCAAGACCGTGCATCCACTTTAGAGCTACACTTGCCGTATCTTTTTGCAAAGGAACTCTTAGTCTTGATTTTTCTTCTTACTGTCGGAAAATACCAAGGTAGACTAGGAAGGTTTTTTCATTCATAATAAAAATAGTAGACGTCTGATTTTTGTTTAGGAACAAGTAGGACGCTTCCCACCTATCTGTGCTGTACGTATAAATTTAAGGGCACTATTAGAGACGTTATTCCGAAAGAAAATCATAGCAAGTCACATTAAGGTTTTATTTACTTGGAATTTGTTTTTAGAGATGTTACACATACCACGAGAGATAGCCATGTGATTAAACACGTCTCTTTTATTGTACTGCCACCGAGGTGGGTATTGGCTTCGTTACTGTCATCATGTGTACAGTTTGAGTGGTTTAATTTATAAATCTCAGATAGTTTCCTGCGTTATAGGACACACTCTTTCTGCGTAAGACATCTCTTACATCTGTCTCTGCAGCCTGATTATTGCTTCGTTATCGTGAGAAATTTAGAAATAGTCGAGGTGATACAGCCAAACACTAGCTTTCTTGAAAGTAGTGCTTATAGTACAGGAATTACTCTCTTAATGTGACGTCACAAGGAAATGTGTACGGAAATCTGCGAAATAACAACAGGTACACACTACACAACCATGTGAAAAGATTGTTAATAACTGGTTTTTGACTTAAACAACATAACATTAACTGAATTTTTCGTTGGAACTTGGCAGAAGATGATAACAGTATTAAATGGGAAAACGCATTCTAATGTTCTGTGAAATTATATTTATTTTATCACGAACTTCTGAGGTGACAATTGAATGTCGGAAATACAGATAAAAATTATATACGACCTGCACATACATTATTTGTGCAGAAGGTACAAAAATGACGTATTGTTTACATGGGAAAAATTAAATATTTTTGCCAGATGGAAGTAATTACATTAACTATATTCATAAGGTGGAAACAAAGGTTTTATATGGAGATCCATTTAACTATTGGTAAGATATAAGATAAATTTACAATTTTTAGATAATATTTATAATAAAAACGTAATTTAGCAAAGGGATAAGAAGGAAATTGAGTCTGATCATTTCATACTGAGCTGGCATTCAGTGTCGTGTGTTTCTTGATTTCCAGTATTTCTTAACAGAATGTAGAGCTTCACACTCTACATCATACGAACGGTTTTCTGGTAAAAGATGATCAGCAAAGGTTTAATCTTTCTTCCTTACTTTCGAACTTCTGTCATGTTCCGATAACCTAATTGCCACGGATGGGACTGACCGACTAGTATATAATTTTTCATGCTGCTTGAATGTTATTTCATTCACACCACCCTGAGCCAAGTGTTGAAATTTGTCTGTAATATCAGATAAAAAAATTGATATTCTTTTTGTACTGCAAAATGCAGACTAGTAACAAAATGTGTGTCAAATATTATGGGACTTAACTGCTAAGGTCATCAGTCCCTAAGCTTACATACTACTTAACCTAAATTATCCTAAGGACAAACACACACACCCATGCCAGAGGGAGGACTCGAACCTCCACCGGGACCTGCAGATTAGTAATTACAGGACTATTTTTTCAAGGTTATCTGAAATGCTGGCGACATACGGGACCAGGCTTCGTAACTACTGACTGATGGATTGCATTTGGCCAGCATAGAGGAGTGGTACATTTCAGTTTTTTGTACTACGTTGTCAATGAAGACAGGGGTGTAAGCATTGCCGGAAGCGAAATTTTTGATGGTCTGTAGGTGTTTCTAAAGGCATATTCACATAGTGGAACTGATATGTGGCGATGGACCATCGAATGGAAAGTTGCGTGTTTCTTGCTGAGACCTTACAGGGATTACCGTATCTGTAGATATTTTTGTCTGTAAATCCTACAAATGTGTCTTAGGGGGCTTGTATCTATATAAAGCCTCTGCTTACCAGAAAATCTGTATAGCGTTGCCTCCCAGTCTGACCTCTCAGGCTGGTGTTCTTTAAACTGACGTAAACTGACCCTGTTTTGACTATTTATGATGTGAACAAACAGTCTACTTGCCACGGTTCGCACAAGCCAATAAGCGATTTCCCTGACGACAAGGAACTGGCTACGCCCAGTCTATGGCTGGGAAGACTTCTCATACTATGCCACTTTATGCCAAACAAACTACAAATGGTGATTTTTATTACTTAAAATTTGGTTCCATTATAGTTGAACTCTTACAAATCATTCCTGGGCGTAGTAATCGCTTGGTCATCATTTTTATGCGTTGTGGAAATGCTCAGCGTCAGGTTTTATCAAGTAACCTACAGTTACTAATTTGGTTGAAGAGTTTAGCATTATCGTCGTCCAAAAGATATTAGAGCTCGTAATTACAGCCTTGGTTTTCTTTTTTTACAGTCCAAAAATGGAGCAGTGACGCTTTGCACCGCCTGCAGCGCAACAATACTGTAAGAATATTCCTCTCTTATTACAAATTTACGCTACACCAGGACTCTAAACTCGGACCACTGTCTTTCGGGGGAAAGTGCTCTATCGACCTAGCTGTTCGAGCACGACTCAAAACTCGCCAGCGCACCTCATCTTCTACCTTTGGAGATTTACTTCCGCTAATGCCTCATCTCGTACCTTTGGAATATAGGAGCTGAGGTACTGCCGAAAGTCAAGCTGAGAGGTTGAGTCGTGAGTCGTGTTTGGACAGCTCAGTCAGTAGAGCACTTACTCGCTAAGGGTAATGGTCCCAGTTTCGAATCCCGATCGTGCACACAGTTTTATTCTCCAATTTCAAATCACTTCACAGTCCTCCACAGAGTGAAACTTCTTTCTAGAAACTTTGGTGGTTGTTATGTGAACTCCCGGTAGACTTCAGCTAGACTCTTATTGTTTGGGTTAGTAGAAGCTTACGGGGTTTGCCTGGGTTATCATCTACCTTTGTGTTGTTCTGTATTTATTACAGATTGGTAGAGTGCTGGGGATTGGACTTGTTGTATACAGATGTAAGGGAATTGATCACTAACCGGCAACAGGTTTAAGCGGCTTTGGCCACGGTCGAAAGGCTTCTGACTGCTACTATGGACTGCAGCTGGATTGGGAGGCCTGTGGAGAAGGCGGAGACACAGTTGGTGCCTTCGGAGTACCTTGGGGTGCCTTACGTCACTACGCTTTGCGATAACCATGACCTGACGGATTCATCCACATCCGATGGTAAACGACGGACGCGAGTTTCCGTTTGGCAACTGACTGGTGGCAATGCTTGCACGCCTGTCCCATTACGCCTTTACAACAGATACAAGGCGCTACCGATTCGTCAGAGCACATCTTAACCACACGGGATGCTTCACCTGTTAGCCCTGTGGTCATCATTGTTCAAGCACGACCAGACGAGCAAAGAGGTTGGGTGTGTTGATTGCAGAGAATTTGAGCGTTGGTAATAGAGTCCCAGAGGGAATCACCTGGAAGGTCGAACAGGAAGACCAGAATGTACTTAGCATGTCTACTGTGGCTTTACTTTCGAGATATGGAAGCGACTTATGTCTACAACTAGAGAATAGAATGGATGTGGGACGCAGTGTGGGCTCTGAATCCAGGCAATAGTAGTCGCTAATGAAACAGGAAAATGGAAGAAAAGAAAGTGGCATCTGGAGAACAATCCACCAGGCACCGTGCAGTGGCTTGTAGAGTATAGACGTAGATATATAACTTCAATGCGACAAATAATTTCAAGTAGACCATCAATGTCGTCTAACGAGATACCGAATGGAAGTTGAGGGTTGGCAATGGTGTCACATCGAGAACATTAAGAAAGGTAGCGACATTGCCATACTACTTGCTTACAAGATCACCATATGTCTGGTTCGCAGAGATATGTAGACATTCCTCCATTTGCGCATTTTTGTTATAGTTCGGTAAAACGTGATCTTGAGGCTTGCGTGTTATCTTAGAACGTAGAGTTAGAGACCCTAGCTGTCTCAGCATGGCTGGCACGCGCTTTTAATCATCCAGGAAGCGTTATTTCGCAGCCTCTGCCGCACAGTGAAAGTTTCTTTCTGGACGTTCAATGGACGGCAGCTCGAATAATGGAATATCACTCTAGTTGTTCTACCTGACCAGTCTTTGTGTTGGCAGGAAAACACACTGTGCAGTAGGATTTTGACAACTGCGATTGGACGTTAGCGTCCTTTGATGTTATTAATTGGTTCTTTCTAACGAAGCGTCCGCCTTTATGTGAAGAGCGATTACGTCCAGAAGTAATTTCGCCTCCTAAATAAGAGAAGTTAGCGGCGGTCTGCTCTGCTTGTTATAAGCTCCCTCCGTGCATATCGCGAAATCTGTTTCATCTGCTGTTTTCCTTCCATTACTCTTCATTAAGCAAGCTCTGTGTGATCCTAGGAGCGAGGGCACAATCTGCTATATAACTGCAACATGATAATATTATTATGTAGCTTTAGACGAATTACTGTTTTATTACTCAGATAAGTTAAAATCCCCTTACTACACGCTTCTTCCAACTGTTACGTGAACTCTTGAAGAAGGTACAAGGCAGTCACGGCGTTGCTCTGAATTCTTTGGTAAATGAAGAGCAAGATAGATAATTAATACCCAGCCGACGCTACATAATGACGTTTCACCAGAACAGTTTCAATCACAACTTGAAATACACTGCTGGAAATTGAAATAAGAACACCGTGAATTCATTGTCCCAGGAAGGGGAAACTTTATTGACACATTCCTGGGGTCAGATACATCACATGATCACACTGACAGAACCACAGGCACATAGACACAGGCAACAGAGCAAGCACAATGTCGGCACTAGTACAGTGTATATCCACCTTTCGCAGCAATGCAGGCTGCTATTCTCCCATGGAGACGATCGTAGAGATGCTGGATGTAGTCCTGTGGAACGGCTTGCCATGCCATTTCCACCTGGCGCCTCAGTTGGACCAGCGTTCGTGCTGGACGTGCAGACCGCGTGAGACGACGCTTCATCCAGTCCCAAACATGCTCAATGGGGGACAGATCCGGAGATCTTGATGGCCAGGGTAGTTGACTTACACCTTCTAGAGCACGTTGGGTGGCACGAGATACTTGCGGACGTGCATTGTCCTGTTGGAACAGCAAGTTCCCTTTGCCAGTCTAGGAATGGTAGAACGATGGGTTCGATGACGGTTTGGATGTACCATGCACTATTCAGTGTCCCCTCAACGATCACCAGAGGTGTACGGCCAGTGTAGGAGATCGCTCCTCACACCATGATGCCGGGTGTTGGCCCTGTGTGCCTTGGTCGTATGCAGTCCTCATTGTGGCGCTCACCTGCACGGCGCCAAACACGCATACGACCATCATTGGCACCAAGGCAGAAGCGACTCTCCTCGCTGAAGACGACACGTCTCCATTCGTCCCTCCATTCACGCCTGTCGCGACACCACTGGAGGCGGGCTGCACGATGTTGGGGCGTGAGCGGAAGACGGCCTAACGGTGTGCGGGACCGTATCCCAGCTTCATGGAGACGGTTGCGAATGGTCCTCGCCGATACCCCAGGAACAACAGTGTCCCTAATTTGCTGGGAAGTGACGGTGCGGTCCCCTACGGCACTGCGTAGGATCCTACGGTCTTGGCGTGCATCCGTGCGTCGCTGCGGTCCGGTCCCAGGTCGACAGGCACGTGCACCTTCTGCCGACCACTGGCGACAACATCGATGTACTGTGGAGACCTCACGCCCCACGTGTTGAGCAAATCGGCGGTACGTCCACCCGGCCTCCCGCATGCCCACTATACGCCCTCGCTCAAAGTCCGTCAACTGCACATACGGTTCACGTCCGCGCTGTCGCAGCATGCTACCAGTGTTAAAGACTGCGATGGAGCTCCGTATGCCACGGCTAACTGGCTGACACTGACGGCGGTGGTGCACAAATGCTGCGCAGCTAGCGCCATTCGACGGCCAACACCGCGGTTCCTGGTGTGTCCGCTGTGCCGTGCGTGTGATCATTGCTTGTACAGCCCTCTCGCAGTGTCCGGAGCAAGTATGGTGGGTCTGACACATCGGTGTCAATGTGTTCTTTTTTCCATTTCCAGGAGTGTATAAAGAGGAAATTAGCTCTAACTTGGTTAACTAATACATTACACAAATAAAAAGTAGTTCCACTACTTGTATACATTTCTGCGTGAATCTAAAACCATACCGACGTGGAAGGGAGACGGTTTAAAGTACGTTTTACAATTATTTTACTTTGTGCTTCCAGAAGCGCTTTCTCTCTCCGATAACAGACTGGTAATAGAGTACTTCATATTCATGCTTCTATGGAAGTAGACTCTTCCACAACACTTTCAAGGCCTGTGAGATTATATCATATTAGGGAATGATTTCTCTCCTTTCTGTCGCGGGGTCAAGGGACTATATAACAATGTCAAAATAAGTTAAACGATGGAAGAGTTGGGTTTAATGTACCGTCGACGATGAGGTCATCAGAGTGGAGCCCAAGTTCGGACTGAGGAAGGATGGAGAAGAAAATTGGCCGTTCCTTATCAAATTAGTCATCCTAGCATTTGGCTTAAGTGATTCAGGGAAAGCACGGAAAATTGAAATCTAGGTGGTCGGACAACGATCTGAACCGCCGTCCTCCCAAATGCGACTTGATTTTCTCAGCGCTATGCCAAAGTCCTTGGTGAAAGTACTTTGAATGCCTGTCACTGCTTTATACATTAACTTGTGAGTTCATAACAGACTGTGGCCTCTGTTTTCAATGCCCTGAGTAATTTTCCTTTATACGTAACTTACCCCATACAAGCACAAATCCAATATGATTGTTTTAGATTTAAAAGGGACATGTACCCTTCTCGCAGTGCAACGGACTTTTAACAGAAGCTAAACCAAGACAAAACTGCAACAGTAATTCTTTTAACAGGTCTTTTGCGGCTACTCGGTATCTGTGTCTATGGATTACATCCTATAAGTGTAATTCGTGCCGTGCAGATTTGTTTGCGCTCTGAATCTTACAGCACCTCATAAATTTAGAAGAACTGAGCTAGTGTGAGAGCAAAATATCCAAGAATCAATCACTGTAACTACGAGCCTTCAAGTTCCGATGAAAACCAATATACCTGGCTAGACGCAATTTGAACTAAAAATAACGAAGCACACTCATTGCAGAAGCCAGTTATATCCTCTCTGCTTGAAGTGTAGTGAAAGCAAAACGTAATTCGTTCTAGAAAGTACTTCTTAAGTGAAAACACGTAAAGATTTAAATAAAGATCAAGGGGTGAAAAATAACTTCTTAATAATCCCAAATTATATGAATACTGAATACGTATGAAAACAGAATCTCATGTTACATATTCAAGTGCTCTTCAGGAGAGCATGTATCTTTACATAAATGTACATATACAAAAGAAAAGGAATATCATCCATATCCGTATTAACTGCTGTGACACTATCTAATGAATAAAAAGGCAATGAGATACGCAACCTGCACGCCAGGATAACTGAGTAGAAATTGACCATTGATATCCACGTGTTCCAACGAAACTGTGAGCTCGAACATACAATGAAGAGCCAAAGAAACTGGTATAGGCATGCGTATTCAAATACAGAGATACGTAAACAGGCATAATACGATTCTGCGGTCGGCAACGCCTATATAATACAACAAGTGTGTGGCGCAGTTGTTAGATCTGTTACTGCTACTACAATGGCAGGTTATCAAGATTTAAGTGAGTCTGAAAGTGGTGTTATAGTTGGCCCACGAGCGATAGGACACAGCATTTCCGACGAAGCTATGAATTGTGGATTTTCCGATACGATCATTTCACGAGTGTACCGTGAATATAAGGAATCCAATAAAACATCAAATCTCCAACATCGCTACGACAGGAAAAAGATCCTGCAAGAACGGGACCAACGTTGACTGAAGAGAGTCGTTCAACTTGACAGAAGTGCAATCCTTCCAGAAATTGATGCAGATTTCAATACTGGGCCATCAACAAGTGTCAGAGTGCGACCCATTCAACGAAACATCATCGGTATTGGCTTTCGGAGCCGAAGCCCACTCCTGTACCATTGATGACTTCACGAGACAAAGGTTTATCTTCGCCTGGGACCGTCAACACGTACATTGGACTGTTGATGACTGGAAACAGGTTGCCTGATAGGACGAGTGTCGTTTCAAATTGTATTGAGCGGATGGACGCGTATGGAGACACCCTAATCAATGCATGGACTCTGAATGTCAGCAGGAGGCTGTTCAGGCTGGTCGAGGCTCTGTAATGGTGTGGGGCGTGTGCTGTTGGAGTGGTATGGGACCTCTGATACGTCTAGATACGACTCTAATATGTGACACGTAAGTAGGCATCCTGTCTGATCACCTGCATCCGTTCATGTCTGTTGGGCATTCCGATAGATTTGGGCAGGACAATATGACACTCCACACCTCCAGAACTGCTACAGAGTGGCTCCAGGAACACTCTTATGAACTGAAACACTTTCGCTGACCACCAACTCCCCAGACATATTTTTGAGCATATCTGGGATACGTTGCAACGTGCTGTACAGAAGAGATTTCCACCCCCTTGTACTCTTACGGATTTATGGACAGCCCTGCAGGATTCATGATGTCAGTTCCCTGCAGCACTACTTCAGACATTAGTCGAGTCCATGCCACGTCGTGTTGCGGCACTTTTGCGTGCTCGCGGGGGCCCTACACGATATTAGACAGGTGTACCAGTTTCTCTGACTCCTCTGTGTAGAAATAATATTGCCCGCGCAGAATACGACTCCAAAATATCCCGCTTAAACACATCTGGTGTTGCAGAAAGCGCAGCTACGCAAATGTAGCGCAAACAAGCATCTATTTCATAACCCAGAACGATGTCATTCCCATTTGTTTACCACAAAACGAAGAGTCTAGACTAAACATAGGGGCACATCTTCACAGAAGCTACCGGAAAAATAGTGCGCTCACAGCAGCAACCGGAAAAATAGTATGTGCCCCTTCGTCCACTGACCATACGGTACTCGCTAACCGGTTGTGCAAGCCAAGCGGCCGACCGCAGTGGGCGAGCGGTTCTAGACGCTTCAGTCTGGATCCGCGCGACCGCTACGGGTGCAGGTTCGAATCCTGCCCTGGGCATGGATGTGTGTGATGTCCTTAGGTTAGTTAGGTTTAAGTAGTTCAAAGTTGTAGGGGACTGATGATCTCAGAAATTTAGTCTCTTAGTGATCAGAGCCATTTGAACACGGTTAGATCCTCCTCAAAAATTTTGGCTCAACATATCTCCGGCTGTAGCTAGCTTTCAGTGCCTGTAACTATTTGAGTATCAGTGCCTTCTATTAGCACTTGGAGCTCTGAAACTTTCCCAACTCAGCTACGACGATTTGAAATTATTATACCGAGACCCATATAAGAGATTCTCCTCAGAAGTAATTTCTTTTACATATTACACCATTAAGGGTTTTAATGGTTCCATTAATCCAATTTCTAAGGTAAAGGTAACTACTTTTATGTATTTATATATGCAAGCGCGCATGCACATGACCATCAGCGATGCTCGGTACACAGCTGCTCGCCGCGTTTAATTCCGGCGCAGCTCTCGCGGCCTACCGACCTCGTCCGCGCAATCGGCCTTGCTGCTTCTCTGCAGCCCAAGTAATGCGGATTTATGACTGGTTACTAAGGTGCTACAGCTTTGTACATGACATGGCCAAACTTTGGCATGCAATATTTTAGTGTCACTGGCTTCTGAAGAGGGCCAAATTATGTTGGCTAAAACCTGGGTAATGATTCGTTTCTATTTGCAACTGAGGCTGACGTGTTACACGTTCAATTATCACAGTTTCTGAAAGGGATGTACAATGTTAAGAAGTCTTCATCGTAAACTGGTGAAACTGTAGCGTCTGTTTCTTTTGCCCACTTCTTGCGCTGACAGAATGTTTTCGCACTTCATTTCAAAAAAGGGTTCAAATGTCTCTGAGCACTATGCGACTTAACTTCTGATGTCATCAGTCGCCTAGAACTCAGAACTAATTAAACCTAACTAACCTAAGGACATCACACACATCCATGCCCGAGGCAGGATTCGAACCTGTGACCGTAGCGGTCGCTCGGCTCCAGACTGTAGCACCTAGAACCGCACGGCCACCCCGGCCGTCGCACTTCATTTCCGCCCATAGTGCTCAGAGCCATTTTGAACCAAGCCAAGCGTTTTTATTGTCTGGTTCACCTCAGAGTGTAGACGAGTGGCTGAATGTGACGTCGTCCGTAGAAAGGTAGCGTGGTAAGGTTGGTATCTCACGACGGAACAACAAGTAGACATAGTCGATGCCAGAAGCAACGACGAATATGAGACGGTGGCATAGGCACGTCCAGAGGAGTTCCCATACGCCACTGCATCAGCTCTCTCACGTAACGTGTAAGCGCAGTACCGTTCAGCTCAGACAGTAATCATCACCGAAGACGACAGCCTCACCTCTCTACTGAAACAGCAGCGCGACATTTGAATTGGACAGAACTCTGTACCAAAGCTTCGTCTCTGCACCCATTGAGACGAAACTAGAATCTTGTTCTATATCGAGTGATACATTAATGTTCAGTGATAGTAATAAATATTCATGACATTTCTGTGGACATGGATTGTTGGAATATTACGTATTTCATCTTGTTCAATACGTAATAAAGTGATTTGATATTTTATGTGTTGTACTATCATATCCCCCTCCCCCCTCCACAGATCTAAAGTTAAGAATCCACCACAGTACCGACCAGTGTTATTTTGTTCGGTACAACATTTAAGTCATGCCTTACAGTCCCATTCCAAAAATAAGCTACAAAAATGGTTCAAATGGCTCTGAGCACTATGGGACTTAATATCTAAGGTCATCAGTTCCCTAGAACGTAGAACTACTTAAACCTAACTAACCTAAGAACATAACACACATCCAAGAGCGAGGCAGGATTCGAACCTGCGATCGTAGCGGTGGCACAGTTCCAGACTGTAGCGCCTAGAACCGCTCGGCCACTTCGGCCGGCAATAAGCTACAGTAGCGGCCACATAAGTGAATAAGGCCTCTGCAGACGGAGAAGTCCTCATTAATGTGCGCATGTATAAATGACATGACAGGTTCTAACAACAGAAGACTTTCAGTTTTAAGCGAAAGATGAGTACCGATACTCTTCTCAACATTTTGACAGTTTTTTCTAGAGTGGCTCCTCTTTCTTTTGTTTTACGACGATTTACAGCTTTCCGCTGTATACCCTTAATTTTTTCCTCATGTTTCTCCCTCTGTTGGAGGTTTTATAGTGTTCAATATTGACAATTCGAGACAGGAAACTGCCACACGGTATGATCGGAAGCGCACGCCTCTGTGAAACGAGAGAGCTAGACTGGTCGCACGTGACACCAAGAAGGCGAACGTGCAGATGTTGTTTCAGCGGCGATCTTCGTGGGCCTTGAATGTGAATGAGCCTCCTCGCCGTCAGACTTCTTTCTGTCGGAATAAATTTTAACAGTCGATGGAGTTTCAAAGGAAGCAGTAATTCCAGTGAAGACTAAACCGTAGTTGGCGTTGGAAGTTTAGCCTCTGTTCTGCGGGGCCCTTACTTTAGGGCTGTAATTTATCGCTGTCCAGTGGTACAAAGCAAATATATTTAGGAAGTTACGTTTGCAAAAAGAAAGACTTTTTCTGTTGACGTACCATTTGCGAAGCACTTTCACTGCAGGTTTCTATTCCGTTATCGCTCGGCTTTCGCAGAAGTGAATCAGTTCAGCGAAGCCGCAATTGCAACCTTCTGAACGAGGTGCCTGCGTTTACGGAACAACTGGCGTCCGGTTACAGAGACTTACACCACGATTTATGGCTATTCCAGATAAATAACTCCAGGAGAATGGATTTATTACATACACATAGCTTACTAGCCGTTTCGCCTGCGGGAGCCTAAACATATTTCTTGTTATTGTTCAGCTTGACTGTCTAACGGAGGCTGCCGTACCACATATTCCTATACTTTCTTATAGAATGAAGTATCTCCCTAACGGTGAGTGGAACTCACAAGTTCACATTTTTCGAGCAACGTTTACCTTTCTATTTACTTATTTATTGCTTTTTCTGTAGATACGTGGATATGTAACGTGGTCATCTAAAACAGGTCCCCATAGAGCATTTAACTACAAGCATTTATATTTTTACATACTGAAGTAGAATGACAACTAAGTGTCTTTAAATGGCAAGCAAAATCACAAGTTACATTTAACGAAGGAATTTTTTAATTTGCATGCACACATGGACTGTTTCATGGCCCGATCAGCTTCAGAAAACAATGCAGTCACAAAGGAGACCACTCCACTAGCTAATCATACTTGCTGCCAACAACAAATACGACTCGGTTAGTGAATCCGCAGCTAGAACAGGCAAATCACAGCACGTTAGACGAGACAAGATCGACGGGAAAAGACGTTTCAGTAAAAATAAAAAAATAAAAATACTAGCAATATTCGCTTTTCCGAAGGTACATGAAAACAACTGGGAGGAACTGCTTCCCCCACAATTACACGCTCACACAGCTGTGTGTCACACACAGTGCTAAGTGAAATATTGACAGTGGGCCGCGCGGGATTAGCCGAGCGGTCTCAGGCGCTGCAGTCATGGACTGTGCAGCTGATCCCGGCGGAGGTTCGAGTCCTCTCTCGGGCATGGGAGTATGTGTTCGTCCTTAGGATAATTTAGGTAAAGTAGTGTGTAAGCTTAGGGACTGATGACCTTAGCAGTTAAGTCCCATAAGATTTCACACACATTTGAATATTTTTGACAGCGGTGAGTGCATACTTCGGTTTTATGTGGTGTCAGTCATGACGTTCTCAAAGGTGTAAGAGTCTGTCTCTATTATAGGTCTTAAATGAGTTGCAAAACGAATGTATTTCTGAATTTTAGGTCTAGTACTTTCCTAATGACGCGTTTCTCTGAACTGTAATTTGCTGTAATCCGAGCTAACTATCGATCCAAACAAATAATTATCATTCTATTAAAACATGTAATATACTTTATTGTTATTATTAACATTTTTGGCACCTGTGGCACGTCGAAAGTGATACTGACAGCAAATTGTGTTTAAGGGGTGGCATTCACACTCCATTCCCCCCTCCCTGCCTCCCCCTCGAACGTAAGAAGTGTCCACTGAACCCATGCGTGACTTAACTGTTTAGATTAGATGTACTTCTCGTTACAATAGGTCCATAGGGAGGAGATCCTCCAGGATGTAGAACACCTCAGAAAAACAAATATGTTAAAGTACCTCCAACATATCGCAAATAAAAAAGATCTTAAGCTTATATTAATTTATAAGCTAATAGCAAACTTGACGGAAAATATGTAAACATTCAATACACCGATATGCACATGAAAATTTTTAGGCTATTACTGCCGACTATCATTAAACAGAAACATCATTTTGCAACACGTTTTTATAAACATCCCATTACTGCACTGAATTTGTACAGACGTCAGACTGTACGAATACTCGCATTATTTCATACTATTAGTAATATGTACTCATGAATTGGTTCTGCTAAGAAATTAATCAGTGGGATGGAAGGAGTTGGCCACCAAAAAATCCCTTAGGCTCCTCTTAAACTGAACTTTGTTGCTAGCTAACGGTTATTGAGACTGTGTGTTCCTGTGTAAAGGACACCTTTCTGAACCAACAGAAGTTACTTTATATTTTTGTGAAAATGAACTGCAGAGGAATTTAACTGGTACGGGCCGTTTAACATCGTTGAAGGACAACATTGCATCGTAACTTTCTGACTGTGGTAACATCCATATACAAATTGCATATTCAGTCACATTTGAAAAGAATTTATCCTAAAAATTGATGGTGGTTGAGCAACTTCATGCAACAAAAAAATATTACTCCCAGAATGCGTATGTGGAGCCTTGACGTCAAGAAGTAAACAAATGAAGCGAGACAGAGAAGCTTCTCGTTTTCCAGAGTTGTAATATGATCAGTGATCATTTTCATGCAGTGTGGTAGGAAATACTTAGTGCATTACAGTGGTATGTTCCGCGTTGTCCGTGCTCGACTCTAAAGAGTAGCACAAGATAGGCACTGTGCACTGTTAACAGGTGAATTATGTCTCGCCTGGATGAAATACGATGCAAGTTAAGTTCTTCCTGATGTTTCGAAAGTTTTTTTGGACCCGAAGATCATTACTAACTATGCGATCGTAGCTTACTCGAAGCTCGGCTCGAATGTGTGCAGTCTTACTTATTCCAACTGAGAACACATGCAAGCAGTGCACACCAGCTACTAAGTGAGAATTATTTTAAGAAATGGGGTTCCAGAATTTAAAGCTGTTGTTTTCTTAGACAAGTGGATGTCTCCAGGAGATAGAGGACAGAAAAAGTGTCGCCCGTGTTGGACGTTCGGTTCTCGGCGCTTCAGACTGGAACCGCGCTACCGCTACTGTCGCAAGTTTCAATCCTGCCTCGAGCATGGATGTGTGTGATGTCCTTAGGTTAGTTAGGTTCAAGTGGTTCTAAGTTCTAGGAACTGATGACCTGAGATGTTAAGTCCCATAGTGCTCAGAGCTATTTTTGAACAGCCAAAGTCGTGGTTTCAGGTGCTGACAGCGAGAAATGCAATGAATGTACACTCCTGGAAATGGAAAAAAGAACACATTGACACCGGTGTGTCAGACCCACCATACTTGCTCCGGACACTGCGAGAGGGCTGTACAAGCAATGATCACACGCACGGCACAGCGGACACACCAGGAACCGCGGTGTTGGCCGTCGAATGGCGCTAGCTGCGCAGCATTTGCGCACCGCCGCCGTCAGTGTCAGCCAGTTTGCCGTGGCATACGGAGCTCCATCGCAGTCTTTAACACTGGTAGCATGCCGCGACAGCGTGGACGTGAACCGTATGTGCAGTTGACGGACTTTGAGCGAGGGCGTATAGTGGGCATGCGGGAGGCCGGGTGGACGTACCGCCGAATTGCTCAACACTTGGGGCGTGAGGTCTCCACAGTACATCGATGTTGTCGCCGGTGGTCGGCGGAAGGTGCACGTGCCCGTTGACCTGGGACCGGACCGCAGCGACGCACGGATGCACGCCAAGTCCGTAGGATCCTACGCAGTGCCGTAGGGGACCGCACCGCCACTTCCCAGCAAATTAGGGACACTGTTGCTCCTGGGGTATCGGCGAGGACCATTCGCAACCGTCTCCATGAAGCTGGGCTACGGTCCCGCACACCGTTAGGCCGTCTTCCGCTCACGCCCCAACATCGTGCAGCCCGCCTCCAGTGGTGTCGCGACAGGCGTGAATGGAGGGACGAATGGAGACGTGTCGTCTTCAGCGATGAGAGTCGCTTCTGCCTTGGTGCCAATGATGGTCGTATGCGTGTTTGGCGCCGTGAAGGTGAGCGCCACAATCAGGACTGCATACGACCGAGGCACACAGGGCCAACACCCGGCATCATGGTGTTAGGAGCGATCTCCTACACTGGCCGTACACCTCTGGTGATCGTTGAGGGGACACTGAATAGTGCATGGTACATCCAAACCGTCATCGAACCCATCGTTCTACCATTCCTAGACCGGCAAGGGAACTTGCTGTTCCAACAGGACAATGCACGTCCGCATGTATCCCGTGCCACCCAACGTGCTCTAGAAGGTGTAAGTCAACTATGCAAGATCTCCGGATCTGTCCCCCATTGAGCATGTTTGGGACTGGATGAAGCGTCGTTTCACGCGGTCTGCACGTCCAGCACGAACGCTGGTCCAACTGAGGAGCCAGGTGGAAATGGCATGGCAAGCCGTTCCACAGGACTACATCCAGCATCTCTACGATCGTCTCCATGGGAGAATAGCAGCGTGCATTGCTGCGAAAGGTGGATATACACTGTACTAGTGCCGAGATTGTGCATGCTCTGTTGCTTGTGTCTATGTGCCTGTGGTTCTGCCAGTGTGATCATGTGATGTATCTGACCCCAGGAATGTGTCAATAAAGTTTCCCCTTCCTGGGACAATGAATTCACGGTGTTCTTATTTCAATTTCCAGGAGTGTAAATATTACCTACAAGGGTTTCTATAGTTCATATATCATGGTTCAAATGGCTCTGAGCACTATGGGACTTAACATCTGTGGTCATCAGTCACCTAGAACCTGGAACTACTTAAACCTAACCACATGCCCCAGGCAGGATTCGAACCTGCGACCGTAGCAGTCCCGCGGTTCCGGACTGCGCGCCTAGAACCACTAGACCATCGCGGCCGGCCATATACCACGGAAAGCATTTGCTGCATTAACTGTAAAACACATAATTCTAATTATTGATTATGTGATACATGTTGTTGTTGTTGTGGTCTTCAGTCCTGAGACTGGTTTGATGCAGTTCTCCATGCTACTCTATCCTGTGCAAGCTTTTTCATCTCCCAGTACCTACTGCAACCTACATCCTTCTGAATCTGCTTAGTGTACTCATCTCTCGGTCTCCCTCTACGATTTTTACCCTCCACACTGCCCTCCAATGCTAAATTTGTGATCCCTTGATGCCTCAAAACATGTCCTACCAACCGATCCCTTCTTCTAGTCAAGTTGTGCCACAAACTTCTCTTCTCCCCAATCCGATTCAATACCTCCTCATTAGTTACGTGATCTATCCACCTTATCTTCAGTATTCTTCTGTAGCACCACATTTCGAAAGCTTCTATTCTCTTCTTGTCCAAACTAGTTATCGTCCATGTTTCACTTCCATACATGGCTACACTCCAAACAAATATTTTCAGAAATGACTTACTGACACTTAAATCTATATTCGATGTTAACAAATTTCTCTTCTTCAGAAGCGCTTTCCTTGCCATTGCCAGTCTACATTTTATATCCTCTCTACTTCGACCATCATCAGTTATTTCACTTCCTAAATAGCAAAACTCCTTTACTACTTTGAGTGTCTCATTTCCTAATCTAATTCCCTCAGCATCACCCGATTTAATTGGACTACATTCCATTATCCTCGTTTTGCTTTTGTTGATGTTCATCTTATATCCTCCTTTCAAGACACTGTCCATTCCGTTCAACTGCTCTTCCAAGTCCTTTGCCGTCTCTGACAGAATTACAATGTCATCGGCGAACCGCAAAGTTTTTACTTCATCTCCATGAATTTTAATACCTACTCCAAATTTTTCTTTTGTTTCCTTTACTGCTTGCTCAATATACAGATTGAATAACATCGGGGAGAGGCTACAACCCTGTCTCACTCCTTTCCCAACCACTGCTTCCCTTTCGTGCCCCTTGACTCTTATTACTGCCATCTGGTTTCTGTACAAATTGTAAATAGCCTTTCGCTCCCTGTATTTTACCCCTGCCACCTTTAGAATTTGAAAAAGAGTATTCCAGTCAACATTGTCAAAAGCTTTCTCTAAGTCTACAAATGCTAGAAACGTAGGTTTGCCTTTTCTTAATCTTTCTTCTAAGATAAGTCGTAAGGTCAGTATTGCCTCACGTGTTCCAACATTTCGACGGAATCCAAACTGATCCTCCCCGAGGTCCGCATCTATAAGTTTTTCCATTCGTCTGTAAAGAATTCGCGTTAGTATTTTGCAGCTGTGACTTATTAAACTGATAGTTCGGTAATTTTCACATCTGTCAGCACCTGCTTTCTTTGGGTTGGAATTATTATATTCTTCTTGAAGTCTGAGGGTATTTCGCCTGTCTCATACATCTTGCTCACCAGCTGGTAAAGTTTTGTCATGACTGGCTCTCCCAAGGCCGTCAGTAGTTCTAATGGAATGTTGTCTACTCCAGGGGCCTTGTTTCGACTCAGGTCTTTCAGTGCTCTGTGAAACTCTTCACGCAGTATCATATCACCCATTTCGTCTTCATCTACATCCTCTTCCATTTCCATAATATTGTCCTCAAGTACATCACCCTTGTATAAACCTTCTATATACTCCTTCCACCTTTCTGCCTTCCCTTCTTTGCTTAGAACTGGGTTGCCATCTGAGCTCTTGATATTCATACACGTGGTTCTCTTCTCTCCAAAGGTCTCTTTAATTTTCCTGTAGGCAGTATCTATCTTACCCCAAGTGAGATAAGCTTCTACATCCTTACATTTGTCCTCTAGCCATCCCTGTTTAGCCATTTTGCACTTCCTGTCGATCTCATTTTTGAGACGTTTGTATTCCTTTTTGCCTGCTTCATTTACTGCATTTTTATATTTTCTCCTTTCATCAATTAAATTCAATATTTCTTCTGTTACCCAAGGATTTCTAGCAGCCCTCGTCTTTTTACCTACTTTATCCTCTGCTGCCTTCACTACTTCATCCCTCAAAGCTACCCATTCTTCTTCTACTGTATTTCTTTCCCCTATTCCTCTCAATTGTTCCCTTATCCTCTCCCTGAAACTCTGTACAACCTCTGGTTCTTTCAGTTTATCCAGGTCCCATCTCCTTAATTTCCCACATTTTTGCAGTTTCTTCAGTTTTAATCTACAGGTCATAACCAATAGATTGTGGTCAGATCCACATCTGCCCCTGGAAATGTCTTACAACTTAAAACCTGGTTCCTAAATCTCTGTCTTACCATTATATAATCTATCTGATACCTTTTAGTATTTCCAGGGTTCTTCCACGTATACAACCTTCTTTCATGATTCTTAAACCAAGTGTTACCTATGACTAAGTTGTGCTCTGTACAAAATTCTACTAGGCGGCTTCCTCTTTCATTTCTTAGCCCCAATCCATATTCACCTACTATGTTTCCTTCTCTCCCTTTTCCTACACTCGAATTCCAGTCACCCATTACTATTAAATTTTCGTCTCCCTTCACTATCTGAATAATTTCTTTTATTTCATCGTACATTTCTTCAATTTCTTCGTCATCTGCAGAGCTAGTTGGCATATAAACTTGTACTACTGTAGTAGGTGTGGGCTTCGTATCTATCTTGGGATACATGACGAACGTAAATAACTTTTTTTCTTTATTGGTTATTTCATTGTCCAGATCTCCGTTGTTGCTTATAGGACGTAAATAAGAAAAAAAAAGAAAAAAAGAAATCACTCCTTTTGATCGTATTACAATAAAGGGAAGCGAGGGTGATGGTGTTGAATCGTAATGGTAGTAATACTGGATGAACATGAAAGTACGGATGAACTGCCGATTCTGGTAGCAGATTAGATGATATTGTACGGGAAAATCTTCCACATATAAGGTTGTGCTGGATCAGATAAGGTCGACAGTGCGGTCACGTGACTGGAGAGGTATTGCAGTCATAATCAAGGAGATGATATAGTTACTATAGCTATAGCGGACGGCTAGATGTCAGCGCGGACTTTGGGGTTCTGAGTTACTAAGAGGCAACCTACAGAAGTTTCTTGGGACGGATACATGAATCATCAAAATGGTTACCGTATTTCAGAAGAACTCTCTTGGTACTGCAGCCGCATTAAGCGCGTAAAGCTTGTTGTACTGACAGTGGGTCCCCCTACATAGCTAAGTAATCAGATGGCTGACTGCAGTGCGGAGAACACTGGTTCGATTCACTCTCCTGACAATTTTTCCTTGGTGGGAGGACTGGAACAGGTGGAACTCAGCCTCGTGACAACTGAGGAGCTACTCTGCCGAATAGTAGCGGCTCTAGGTCACGAAAAATGGCAACGGCCGGAAGAGTGGTGCCACTCTCAATGTCGCATCTAATGAGGCCGTTGAGGAAGGATGACACGGCGGTCGGTCGGTAACGATGGACCCGCCAGCGCCTGTGAACGGAGTCTGCGTTACGTTTACCTACTGAAAGCGCGCTACATGGAGACATTATCTTTACCCTCAGGTACATAAATAGCGTAAATAAATGTAAGAAATAAAAAAGACTCATGAAATTTCACGTGCCCTGGTTCCCATTCGTATGAAACTGATAGTATTGCCTTGACGGCCGTAGCTCCAGCCTTAGTTAATTGGAATCTCATAAAGCTCTCCTTAGAAATATCAACGCGGTAGGCTACGGCATCCAGCCCCACCCCTTCCGAGATTAGTGTACTGTAGCTATAGTTTATTTCCACACAACAAGGTAATTTCTTCCCCAGAAGTAAACAACGTAGCCCTCAAACATTCACACAGTGCTCCACGATGTCCATAGCTTGACAACAACACCAGCAACTGTTTGGCATATCAGATGCTTCAACAAGTGGTAGAATTACTTTATTGTGGTTAAAAGACTATTATGCTGCCGTTGAACGTTCTCAGTGGCTTAATACGAAATAAAGCTGCAGCTAGGGTCGACTAGAAGGCAGTGCGCAATGAGGCAAGGAAACACTACCAGTTTCCGCACTTACCCCCAACGTATTAGAGCCAATGGGAACAGAAACGCCGGCCGCGGTAGTCTCGCGGTTCTAGGTGCGCAGTCCGGAACCGTGCGACTGCTACGGTCGCAGGTTCGAATCCCTCCTCGAGCATAGATGTGTGTGATGTCCTTAGGTTAGTTAGGTTTAAGTAGTTCTAAGTTCTAGGGGACTAATGACCACAGCAGTTGAGTCCCATAGTGCCCAGAGCCATTTGAACCATTTGAAACAGAAACTTTGCCTCTCGCACCAGATGATTACTGCGTGTATCGCAGGGAGTTACCCGTGACAATGTTACGCCTCCAATCAAATCACGGTAGATTAAGGCAGCGCCTTCATAGGCTACAACAGATTGCGAGTCAGGAGCTGAGAAGGACACTAATGAAATCGTTGTCGGCGGTCCCATGAGATCGCGAGAGAAAACTCGTTTACTGCAGAGTCTTCTGAAGTGTGGCTAACAGCTACACGTTAGTCTGAAGCCACTGTTAGTAAATAATAGTCTGTTCACACACAAACTTTTTTAACGTTTTAGCCAGAGGTAAAATGTTCTTTAAAGTTCTTTAACCTTAGATTTAAGAATAAAAGGCATACTTTTTATGAAATAGTGTGCACATGTAAGCAGATGCGGGGCTTAAATCAGAATTTAATTTATATAATACCTGATTTCAATGTTTATGTACTAGAGACTGGCTCAATGATACGAAAGAGGAGGGCCTCGGTTATGAAGTACGATACAATGTTCCCTTCGACTGTAGCCGTCAAGAAACACAGGAGATGTATACGTAAGTGCGACTGTGAATCAACATCGACTGCACATTGAAATAACGACAACGAAAGTTCGTGTCGGTCCGGGACTCGAACCCAAATTTCCGGCGTTAAGTGAGCGGTCGTCTTAACCACCTCGGCTATCGGTGCGTGAATCACGACCAGATCGAAACTACCATATGTCGTCGTCCATGTGTCAGAACCTGCACTCTTGCGTTACATATGTTTCAGTGCAGGAGAGACTTTTTTATTGAGAGTCGTGGACCTGGTTCTGCCGAATAAATGCGGAAGAGCCCTGCCTGGGTTACTAAGAAGTACGATGTAGTGTTGCTTCGGGCATCCGTGCGTATCCGGAGGGACACTGCATCTTTCTACATCTACATCTACATACATACTCCGAAATTCACCATACGGTGCGTGGCGGAGGGTACCTCGTACCTGTTCCACTCCCCAACAGAACCAAGGAAAAATGACTGCCTATATACCTCTTTACGAGCCCTAATCTCTCTTATCTTTGTGGTCTTTCCGAGAAATATAAGTTAGCGGCAGTAAAATTGTATTTCAGTCAGCCTCAAATGATGGTTCTCTAAATTTCCTCAGTAGCGATTCACGAAAAGAACGCTTCCTTTCCTCTAGACACACCCACCCGAGTTCGTGAAAAATTTCCGTAACACTCGCGTGATGATCGAACCTACCAGTAGCAAATCTAGCAGCCCGCCTCTGAATTGCTTCTATGTCCTCCCTCAATCCGACGTGATAGGGATCCCAAACGCTCGAGCAGTGCTCAAGAATAGGTCGTATTAGTGTTTTATAAGCGGTCTCCTTTACAGATGAACCACATCTTCCCAAAATTCTACCAATGAACCGAAGACGACTATCCGCCTTCCTCGCAACTGCCATTTCATGCTTGTCCCACTTCATATCGCTCTGCAATGTTACGCCCAAATATTTAATCGACATGACTGTGTCAAACGCTACACTACTCATGGAGTATTCAAACATTACGGGATTCTTTTTCCTATTTATCTGCATTAATTTACATTTATCTATATGTAGAGTTAGCTGCCATTCTTTACACCAATCTCAAATCCTGTCCAAGTCATGTCGTATCCTCCTACAGTCACTTAACGACGACACCTTCCCGTACACCACAGCAACATCAGCAAACAGCCGCACATTGCTACCCACCCTATCCAAATGATCATTTATGTAGATAGAAAACAACAGCGGACCTACCACACTTCCATGAGGCACTCCAGATGATACCCTCACCGCCGATGAACAGTCACTATCGAGGACAACGTACTGGGTTCTATTACTTAAGAAGTCTTCGAGCCACTCACATACTTGGGTCGTTCTTCTTAATAACACAGGCATGCGAAATCGTATTTATCCGCCGATACAAGTCACGGTTTTCAGTTAAAATATCCTTCCCCTGTACGGGAATTACATAATGTGTAGAGTACAAGTTTTAACGTATGAACAGTGATATACGGAGGTTTGGGTCTGGTCGTGGGTCATGCTCGGATACCCAAAGCGGTTAGGTTGACCGCTCGAGTAAAGCGGAAAATCTGGGTTCGAGTCCCGGTCAGGCACAAAATTTTCGTTCTCGTCACTCCTTTCTACAGTTGATGGTTATCCGCATTTGCAACTGTGGATACATTTCATATATTTCATGACGTCTGAAGCTGCTGCAGTGCCTGTTCCGTTGGACATGCGTCCATGTCCGAAGAAGCATTGTAGTGTACTTCTTAACAACGCAGGCTCTGCGATATCGTATCAGACTTGAAACAGCCTGCTCTGAGCTGCGTCACACAGTCTTTACTGTTACCCTTTCTTTCTAGGCCGCAATTAGATCATGATAATCGAGATCTATCGTCCCCGTATATGCCGTTCTCTCACAAAATCTGTATTTTCATTGCAAAAGAATTTGTCAGCAGTAGTAAACAGGGATCTCTAACGAATAATTTCATACAGCAAGCCTTAAAGTTCGGTAGTTGGTTCCAGGTAATTTATTAAAATTACGGGAGCGACGATTTTCTGACGTTTTACTATGAAGTTGCGTCACTCACAATAAACTTGGGTGTATGTTCCTGTGAGGTGTAGCGCCGTATAACGACCCTGTCTTGGAGGCGGTTAAGTGGGAGATGTGTCTCAGAGCTGGATAGTGACAGATGGTAACGCGAGACTGGACGCGCACGTAGTTTATACACTCCTGGAAATGGAAAAAAGAACACATTGACACCGGTGTGTCAGACCCACCATACTTGCTCCGGACACTGCGAGAGGGCTGTACAAGCAATGATCACACGCACGGCACAGCGGACACACCAGGAACCGCGGTGTTGGCCGTCGAATGGCGCTAGCTGCGCAGCATTTGTGCACCGCCGCCGTCAATGTCAGCCAGTTTCCCGTGGCATACGGAACTCCATCGCAGTCTTTAACACTGGCAGCATGCTGCGACAGCGTGGACGTGAACCGTATGTACAGTTGACCGACTTTGAGCGAGGGCGTATAGTGGGCATGCGGGAGGCCGGGTGGACGTACCGCCGAATTGCTCAACACGTGGAGCGTGAGGTCTCCACAGTACATCGATGTTGTCGCCAGTGGTCGGCGGAAGGTGCACGTACCCGTCGACCTGGGACCGGACCGCAGCGACGCACGGATGCACGCCAAGACCGTAGGATCCTACGCAGTGCCGTAGGGGACCACACCGCCACTTCCCAGCAAATTAGGGACACTGTTGCTCCTGGGGTATCGGCGAGGACCATTCGCAACCGTCTCTAACCGTCTCCATGAAGCTGGGCTACGGTCCCGCACACCGTTAGGCCGTCTTCCGCTCACGCCCCAACATCGTGCAGCCCGCCTCCAGTGGTGCCGCGACAGGCGTGAATGGAGGGACGAACGGAGACGTGTCGTCTTCAGCGATGAGAGTCGCTTCTGCCTTGGTGCCAATGATGGTCGTATGCGTGTTTGGCGCCGTGCAGGTGAGCGCCACAATCAGGACCGCATACGACCGAGGCACACAGGGCCAACACCCGGCATCATGGTGTGGGGAGCGATCTCCTACACTGGCCGTACACCTCTGGTGATCGTCGAGGGGACACTGTATAGTGCGCGGTACATACAAACCGTCATCGAACCCATCGTTCTACCATTCCTAGACCGGGAAGGGAACTTGCTTTCCAACAGGACAATGCACGTCCGCATGTATCCCGTGCCACCCAACGTGCTCTAGAAGCTGTAAGTCAACTACCCTGGCCAGCAAGATCTCCGGATCTGTCCCCCGTTGAGCATGTTTGGGACTGTATGAAGCGTCGTCTCACGCGGTCTGCACGTCCAGCACGAACCCTGGTCCAACTGAGGCGCCAGGTGGAAATGGCATGGCAAGTCGTTCCATAGGACTACATCCAGCATCTCTACGATCGTCTCCATGGGAGAATAGCAGCGTGCATTGCTGCGAAAGGTGGATATACAATGTACTAGTGCCGACATTGTGCATGCTCTGTTGCCTGTGTCTATGTGCCTGTGGTTCTGTCAGTGTGATCATGTGATGTATCTGACCCCAGGAATGTGTCAATAAAGTTTCCCCTTCCTGGGACAATGAATTCACGGTGTTCTTATTTCAATTTCCAGGAGTGTATATCAGCCGATAGAGGACAATATTGGATAGGGGGACTGTGATTTTAGTTTCGATTGTGCCCACTAGAGTGCACTAAAGTAATTGAATGATTTTCATAAACTGTTCTAGTATTTTCATAAAGTGTTATTATTTCTTTTTGTGTATGTAAAATGTTATAAATATGTTTTAGCAGTATGAATGATGCGTGAGTGTGGTTTAAGGTTAATATGAAGATAATTGTTTAGCGAGGTATGTAGTAGGATTTAGTGTGGGAACATTTCGAAGAAGTATGGATATGGACAAAGGGGATTTTTGTAGAATAGGTTTGTAAGGTAAGTTTATGGTAAAGGGAAAGTTAATTAAGGTATAAATAACAATAGTAAATAACTTTATGCATTAGCAAAACTTCAGCATATTAGATAATTACGTGAGAAAAATGTGGAGTCGCTAGGTTTACTATTTTGCGATTGGTTATTGATGAAAAGCGCGGATTCACGAGGGAGAATGTTGTTTTGCTATTGGCTTTTGAGTACACTGACCCATGGTAAAGCAATATTCTTCGCGCGACTCTCTCTGCTGGTAGAGAAGACTTAGAGTATTCTAGAGAATGTAGGAGCCCAGCCATGAAACAGTTCGGACGTGTGTTGTAGTAGTTCCGATGGAAACGATAAGTTGCCGGATCTAGCAGAGTTTCATACATCAAAAGTGTGATAAAGTGACGGCATAATTATTCCGATGTGTGTGTAGAAATTTCGGAATTTTTAAGTGAATTTTGTGACGAGAAAAGACATATATAACGCGTGGCGTATTGAGCAGGTCGGTGGCTATAAACTGTGACTGCATTAGGTACCGACAGACTTAATATTTGGCGAGCATTCTAGATCAAAAATAATCAGTATTTTTGTAGCTGTTACGTTTTCGGGAAATCCAACACCATAAACTTGCTAACGCGAGTGAAAGGGATTGTGAGTGACTGTGTTAACACTATCACGGGCTTGGCAGCGATACTTGTCCACCCAAGTTTCAAAATATATTAATTGAGGAGAAAATTTCCAACCTTTCATTTGTGTGAAAACTTTCTCCCGAAACATAGATTAGTGACATAAACTGCAGCCTGGTTCACGTCGAAGTACAGTAGGTTCCACTCGGCTTTCCTACTGATGATCTGCTGAGACAATATTCACAGGTAGGTGCAGATCCGTCGTAAAGGGAAGGAAAGAACCGTGCCGCCGCAACTGCCGAGAAATGAAGCCGAGTAAGAACACACTAAACTCACATTCGGGAGGTGCGTTGTTAAAGTCTTCGTCCTGTCAGCTAGATTTGTAATTTGCAAGATCTCCGTATATCGCTTACGGAAAGTGCCATGACGATTTCTCTGGAAAAAGGGGGAGGGGCATGGGGGAACAGCCGATTTCCTTTCCCATCTTTGTCCAGTCCGAGCATTCCTCCGTTTCAAATGATGTTTCTGCAGACGATCTGTTAAACTCTAAACTTCCTTTATTCACCCGTTCTATTCGTGTACGCGCGTGGAAGTATCTTCCGTACAGTGGACCACGGGATGCTCAACTGTCGTGACACAGCACGCACACTATCTGACGCCTGGGAATTGCGGGCAGTGTTGTCTGCCGTAGAAACAGCGATTTCCTCAGCCACCTGTGGTACAACTGGTCGTCGGCTTCTTCCCGGCTCGACACTCAGTTCTCTAATTGATTCGAACTTCTTCATGCTCCACACAGCAGATGGAGGAAGAGGACACTTCCGTAATCCTTTCAGTAGGCGATATTCTCGAAGCGCAGCTGCAGCATTACTGTTGTTTTGATAATAGAGATTCGCCAATAATGTCCTGCTCGTTTTATTCGAGCTTATGTTAACACGTGAACAAGTGCGTTGCAACAGGTCAGGTGTAGTAGACTATGATACACGATGACTGATCTCGGCACCTGGTTGCCATAGTTGGAAATGGACGATGGCACTGTGACGCATGGAAATCATGCACCCCATGCTCTGGATATTAATGCTACCAAGTTTGGTACTCGTACGGTAATTAGTTTCCGTGTTATAACGTGTTAAACAGGGAAAGTTTGATTATAACCAACCGTTACTGTTCCACTACAATTGGAATTAAATCATAAATGCTACGAAAATGGGAGACACTTCATTGTCTATCCAATTACATGGAAAATTGATTGGTACTGTAGCTATCGAGTGCTGTACGCAAATATGGATCATTAATTTGACGTTTTGGGATAGCTACTTACGGGCGCTATCATATTACTTCATTACGGCTGAACTGAACAATTTCGCAGCCGCTAGAGGCGAAAGACATATTAAGTACATGACAGACTCATTGGTCCTGTAACTATCAAGAAATATACGCAGATAGGGGTCATTAATTTGACGTTTTGGGATAGCCACTTTCGAGCGCTATCATATTACTTCATTATGGCACAACTGTACAATTACGCAGCCGCTATAGGTGAAACCTAAGTTAAGTACTTAATTAATCCATCGGAGTAACAAACAGAGCGAGTTCACCGAAACACACTATAGTGTGTAGTAGATTAAACACTGAAGTACGACAGTACTTCAGAAAGTAAGTTCCACATTATTATGGCAGGCCAAGTAACTGTTATTGGTTACTGGTCTACACTACAAAGTGACATAGATATGTGGCACTATTTTTGAACACACCAAGTCTCTGTAAACAACGGTTTGGACGTTCTCACAATTGTTCAGTTCCTCAACTATAGAACTCCGCTCCTTGGTTGCTGAGCCGTTCGCGAACAGCTGTGTGAACGTCTGGCTACGATGAAATGACGGTTTCAGAGTCGAGACTGGCGTTGTGCAATGTTCAGCGGAAGGTCGCAAAATGTAGTTTACTTAAAAGTGGCTTATCTCCCGCAGTATTTCAGACTCAGAATGTCTTGACGATGGAAGTGTCAGTTAATGCTTAGTGATACTCAGACGCATAACTTTGGTTAAGCTGTTCGACTTTGAGCCTTAAACTATTGCTCTTGAAACGGTCTTCCGACTTAACGATTTTCACGAAAATTTCCTCAATATGTTAGAACGTACCATGCACACTAATGAGCAATTTTTTATTAATAAACAGAGGTTATCGAATGCGATTACTCATTTTTTTTTGAAAATATGAACAGTATTTTAATAAACAGGTACCAGTTACCGCTTTGAATGTTTCGAGAATTACTCATTGTTACAAGCTCCCATACTCTTCGTTTAACTGACCTCATTTTTTAGTACATTAAATGTATTCACAATTGCGAATAATGACAACCATCAGTTGTGGAATGGAATGACGTTAATGGAAATTTGTGCCGGACCTGGACTCAAACCCGGATTTCCCGCATATAACGAGCGGTCGGCTTACCATTTGGCTATCCGTGCACGACTCAAACTTCCATAAGTCGTCAATTATGCGTCAACGACCTGTACTCGTACATCCATTGTGTATATTCCCGTACAAGTCAGACGTTGTATTTGAAAGTCGCTTGCCCGTTACCTGCAGAAAAATACGATATTGCAGTCCCTGTGCTATCTAATTACGATGCAAAGTTCCTTTAGACATACATGCATGTCCTAATGAACTTTGCATCGTAATCAGAATAACACAGCCACTGCAATATCGTATATCATTTTTCAATCGTTGTTGCTGTTTAGTTTTTCTTAAGAGACGTAATTAATCTAATTGAGGTCACCATTACATATGTTTGGCACACACCTCCCTTGGCCAGGAAGTATTGTAGATGCACCTAAGCTACAAGATAGTTGGACAGGTTGCATTCTTGGCAGTCGTCATCTGCCAACACGCCATGTGTGCTTTTGTTCCCGCGATGTTCGGCAATCTCTGTGCCTTTCCTTATACGCTAATCTGTACTCTGAAGTACTGCTGCGTCTCTCCTCCGATGAATTATTCAGTGTGAAATATGAGTAATGGACTTAGCTTATGTGTATATAGTATGTGTTTTGTAAGTGCTACATGTATCTTATGTTGAGAGATATTGCTCTTGATGATGCGTACAAGCGAATTTCTCGTTACTTATGAAAACCATTCACATGACGTTATATGAATGGTCAATACGTACCGTACTTCATGTTCCTGTATGTAAGAGGCAGAAGATAGTATGTAGCACACTGAAAAGATTACGATTGCCATATATTATTACACTGCCATCTAGCGACTGTATAGGATAAAGTTTGACAAAATCTCTCAGAACAAGATTACGAGCACTTTTGGAGCATCGCAGGTTGCCAAACAAGCATGAGCAGTTAACCCTCGCATGGCATCAGCTTTGGAAAAACATATTGTATGTCTGAGGTATTTTTTGACCCCTTTATGGAGTTAAAATTTGAAATATATCCACAAAAGTAATTATAATTTATTGAGAAACATATTCCCGATGATGATATTAGAGTTTCATAGTTTCTTGATATAATTAATTTCTATATAAGTTGTAATTATTTACTATATTTGTTTGAAACAAGAAAACAATTTTTGTTTAGTTTGTTTCGTTCCAAAACTTATTTTAACACAAAATATTCGCAACCCACACACTATGTAACAATACCGTATTTTATTAGTATTATGTGTAATGTCACTTACATGGAGTTTTATTAGAAATACACTCCTACTCGCTCTCCGTGTCATATGACGAACAATCACTACACAACACACTTAACCTAGCATGTTCTTTTCAGACAAACTTGTTGTGCAAATCACATTTTTAATACACTTCCTTGTCCTTTGACTTTAGACGGGAATCACACCGTTTTCTTTTAAGATTTTGAACATGGGCTTTCTGGTTATCGTGTTGTTTTTCCTTTAGAAGATCCCTGAAGCCTGAAGATATCATTGCTCAACGAATGCGTTGTGTTCTGCACTGGGGCGACAGGATTCGTCGTTTAATGTGAGGTTTGACTTTTTCTTTCCCTTCTTCTGAGAGGAATTTTCTTCTTGCATTTTTATTTTTCATATAACGTAAAAATTTACAATACAGAACGTTAGCATGGAGACATGCTAAATCTAGTATATCAAAAAATACAGCAAGTGGCCACCTTCATGTTCCACATTTCACTGAATAATGTTTAACCATCTTATCAACTGTATCAAATCCTGACTCTGTTGAGTTGTAGGACGTTATTACTACAGGTGTTTGTGCTCATTCACACTTACATCAAATATTTGGTGTAGAGTAGACAACAAAATTAATGATTGATTTTGTATAGGAACATACAAAGCTAAAACAGTATTCTGTGCATACCCAAAAGTGGTCGATAATTGGCGGCTCTGTTTTGATGGCAAAATTTCATTTAGTATCTCTTTTCGGTTGGCCCAAATAGTTCCCACAAGTGTCAGATTATTAACAAGGAGTTCTTGTCCCAAATCGAAACCTGTAAAAAAGGTTATCAGTGGTAATGTTCCTACCACGTCCGTTCAGGTGAGCAACTGTATCATGTAACACACGTTTCATTTGACTTATTTCCCTTCCTTCAGCATATTTCCCCGTATACACATGTGCGTTTATGACGTAAATGGTCTCACAACCTACAGCAGCCCACACTTTTATCCCATACTTTCCAGGTTTCGAAGGAATGTACACCTTGAATGGACACCCGCCCCTGAAAATTTTGTATCCCACCTGGAAGGCGGCGCGTGGGTCTGCTCCCGTGATTAGCAAAATAGGCAGAACGAAGGAAGCGAGTAGGAGCAGGTGAGGTAAGGCACTTCAGTACTTCAAGTAAAGTAAAAGCACATTTAATATAGAATATTAGCCAAGGGCACACACTTAACTGAGGTTTGATGAGCACGTAGGTGCGAAGCTATTCATGTATCAAAGCTAACAGTTACTAGCAGTTGGACAAACTATCACCGAAGTAACAAAGGCAATGTCTGTAATGGCGAACCCCCTACGAAGTAGAAGCGAAGTTGCTTGTTCGTCTGCTCTTGATCAACTGGGCATAAAGCAAAGCGGCGCTCGTTGACCTCCACAGCGCCGGCTAGAGGGCGCTGTGGTTGGCGTAGTTCGTCTGCTGTCGTAGTGCCAACCTACGAGCGTGAGCCTACGCTGTGGCATCGGAACTATCGACGCCACAGAAAGTACACAGACGCTCATCAACTGTAATATAAGGACCAGGGACATAAGACGAAATGCATGCATCAAAGAATATTTCAAACACAGCCCTTATAGGTTCAGCTTTTAATCCAGATGCACCTCTTCTTTCTTCCCTTCTAAGTTTATTATCGAACCGGATCCACATCTAAACGTCGGGAAATCTTGTAAAGCTCATTGTGGCTCGACTATTCTGATCAAAATTCACTCAGAAGCTTCCCACGTGCCTTATACAAGCCAGTTACCATTAGTAGACCAAAAAACGCCTGCAGCTTTGTAGAATCGAGTTCAATCCAGCGTTCAAGAGTTGGGTACAGAATGATTATTCAAAAGACAATAAAATTCTTGATTTTTGTCTCCTGGATGAAGTGGGCCCGGAGTGTGCTCGCTCGTGCATTATTTATTTATTTATTTATTTATTTATTTATTTATTTAACCTGGCAAGATTAGGGCCATCAGGCCCTCTCTTACATCTAACCAGGCATTCTACTTATTTTACAGTCATATGTTTCAGTAGGCATGTTAAACTACATCTAATACAAAAAGTGAGATAAACAATTAGAAAGGTACACCTCGAAAAATACATTATTGAAGAGAAAGATTTAAGATAGGAGTGCTGGCAGCAGGGAGTATGAGGGAAACTCATGGTGAAGCGAGGAGAAGAATAGAGAGACATGATGAAACATAATTAAGGAAAATATAAAAGGAAAAGGAGACTGAGTGTCTAATAGAGATAGATGAAGAGGAAGGCATCTCAGGAGCAAGATAGGAGACACTAGCTTTGCTATTTGACAGATGAGAGGATTGGCCTTGCACATTAATTTTTATCGTCTTCAAATAAGAAACCATCGCCGAAATGAGGACTGTTCTTTCTGCACAGTAGGCTGGTGGCTCCTGTCCTGATACTGAATAACCATCAGATTACCCTCTATGTGTCAGACATTCGTAAATGATACAGGCTCATAACATGTCTGGCCCACCCGCACCACAACTCGTCTGGGACGTGAACATTATTCTACGAAAATTATTATGATCAGACAAATCCTGTCCTCGATGGTGAAGAGTATCCAACGTCATTGTTTCAGGTTTGATACACTGAGTGTGAACTGAACCTTTGACATGAATAGTCCAGTTGGGAATATGTGTTTTTAATGTTTTATCTTACACTTACAACACTGAAGGTGACCACACAATGACCGAAATCTAGATATGCAATAAACATCATTTGCGACTTAATTGCTGTGCCCTTTACTACTTGAATAAGGCCTCTGTGCACAACTGTTTCCCTGTGGAGTAAAACCTGATAAAATTGTAAACTACATTTTTTCAATACATACAGTAGGAGCTCTAAACTAAACATACTTTTATTTAGTTCTTAGGTTTCCTGTCGTCGTTTCTCATAACCTTCAAATTACTAGGCCAGTATTCATGTCCGTACCTGCAAATGACCGGTTCAGTTCGGGAATAGGTGGCTCACTTCTCTGCCGCGGCGTGCTAGGCGCTTCGTCATTTGTGGCGACTCCTCACACCGCTGACAGGAAAAAGCTAGGTTAAGCCGCAGACTGAAAAATCAGTGGTTCGACTGACATTTTTTTCTTGTAAAGGAACATTACTGGCGCCCAAAGAGAGGGTTGCGGGCAAAGTGGGCAGGAGTCGCAACCTGAGGCATGGCCAACACGTCCCGTTTCCTCCCCAACCCCTCCCTCCCTCGCCACAGGAATCACCGACGGGGGTAGCGCAATGGTTAGCACACTGGACTCGCATTCTGGAGGACGATGGTTCAATCCTGCGTCCGGCTATCCTGATTTAGGTTTTCCGTGAATTCCCTAAGTCGTGTAAGGCAAATGAAGGAATGGTTCCTTCGAAAGGGCAAGGCACTTTCCTTCTCCATCCTTCACTAACCCGAGCTTGTGTTCCGTCTCTAATGACCTCGATGTTGACGAGACGTTAAACACTAATCTACTCCTCCTCTCTACGGGTACCAAAGAAAGCTTAGGGAACGTGGATTAGAGGTACAAAGAACATCAATGATTGATTGATTTATTTATTTTTCCTTTTTTAATTGCTATTAATATTATGGAGAACAGATAAAATCGTCGCGAGGAGGTGGGAACGTCAAGTCACCAAACTCGGTGAGATTATCGACGCATACTTTTTCGGAGAGGAACATTCCAAGAACCAGGTAATAATCCGTCCTAAGAGTGGAAAAGGCGTGGATCAACTTTTCATTACAGTAACACGACAAATCAGCTGTGAGTTAAGAAAGATGCTATTAAGAAAGACATTACAGATGAAATTGGAGAAAAATTATCTGAATTTGGGAATTCAGATAACTGCACAATTTCGTTCATTAAGGTAGTGCCAAAAATCAAGGACATTTTTCTCTCCATCAGCGGACAAATAGTAAACTGCCACTCCACAAATCCACTTCAAGGAGTTTCAAATGGTTCAAATGACTCTGAGCACTATGGGACTTAACATCTGAGGTTATCAGTCCCCTAGAACTTAGAACTACTTAAACCTACCTAACCTAAGGACATCACACACATCCATGCCCGAGGCAGGATTCGAACTTGCGACCGTAGCGGCGGCACAGTTCCAAAGTGATGCGCCTAGAACCGCTCGGCCACCCCGGCCTTCTTCAAGGAGTTCGTCTGCGTTTGTGGGAAGTATCCCGCTTCCGTAAAAAGGAGCAGATGTGGAAGCATCTGATGTTCCGTCTTCAGAACATCACAGGAGACAAACAATGGGATGTCTCCAAGGTGAATCACGTGAGGGCCTGACCGGCATACTTGCTTCCCATTGATCGTAAGGTACCACGCGGAAGTCAGTGGCAGCGCACACTGATCACCAGACAGCACCCCAGTCGACGTTGGGATGCATCCCAGCAACCATATTCGATGACGTATGCTGCTGAAGAAAGTCATAGTTCGCCTATTTGTATGTCAAGCACGTTGATAATATCGCAGTACGAACATAGCTCAATTCGAGGAAAGAATAGCGGAAGCACAAGAAGTGAAGCGGGACGTCCGAAAGCTGGGTAGTGGCTGAGAGAGAGAGAGAGAGAGAGCGTGGTATAAGGGGCTCCAGCAACACTCTTGTAAGGCATGTAGGACAACGGCGCCACAGCATCATTTGAGAGCCGACAGAATTGGCTATCGCTCTGTCAGGGATATGATACAGGCCTAAACAGCCCCTGCGCTACGGGGATTCGATCTCACGACCTCCTGATTTCCGCGCAAGCTCTTTACCTCTACACCACCAGGTCCGAGTGTCAATAAAACGACTGTAGGGAAATCCTTTCTTTTGTTTTGTGCATGTACGTTTATCTTCAGACGTAAATGTAAATGTAAAAGATTAATATTCTGTAGGCGTTACAACTGTGAAATAAATAAAAATATCACACAATCGGTAGCTTAATGTGCGGTTATTTACATTAGCCCTCCATATAAAGTCATGACTGTGTGAGAGATCTGTTTACTAACCTAGTATAGAAAACACGAAACTGAATTTAGAAGTTAAGAGGGTAATTACTATACTGTGTTGGATGGTAGTACGGTTCCCTGTCGTCTGCGTCTGCGTTAGCGCCCAAGTGTCTGTGCAACCAACTGCTCCTGGTTAAGCAATGATTCTTGGGGAGTGATTTTGCAATTAGCCGGTGGCGGCGGGACTGGGGATACTGCGGGGGCGGTGGTAATGGCAGAGCTCTGAGGGCCGGTGAATTGTTATCCTAACCGCAGTCTGTTTTTGCACACGTGACGAGCCATCGCTTTTGCTGGCCCCAGCTGCCTCTTGTAGCTTCTGCTGCGATTTCCCCCTGGGTCAGCAGGGAAGCCACCCTATATGTAATGGTGGAAGCTCCTGCCTTTGTACAAACACTGACCCTTTTCTTGGTTTCCATAAACGGTTCTGTATATCTGCACAATAAATCAGACACGAAGACTTCAAATCTTCCCTCGGATTCCTCGACTTCACATATTCGGTAACTCCAACGCTTAAATGTTCCTTATATGCCAAGGTAAGTAAACCTGCTGGGATTGGAATAAGGGGGAAAATGTGAAAGACCAGGTTTTGTCGCCCTATATACGACGAGGTCATGAGAGGCGGAGCACGAGCTCAGTTATCACATAACCCCCCCCCCTCTTATTTGTATCAGATGATTTCTATTTCCGGCCGCTGAGGCCGAGCGGTTCTAGGCGCTTCAGTCCGAAACCAGGCGCCTGCTACGGTCGCAGGTCCGAATCCTGCCTCGGGCATGGATGTGTGTGATGTCCTTAGGTTAGTTAGGGTTAAGTAGGTCTAAGTCTAGGGGACTGATGACCTCAGATGTTAAGTCCCATAATGCTTAGACCCATTTTGAACCATGTGGGAAACAAAACAGAAGCAAGGTGGAAGAAAGAAATCCTGGAGTTGAGTCGGAGAAGGGAACTGTTTGCAGGCCACTGGGAGACGCGCACTATAAGAATCAATGTCTTCAACTTTCAGACTACAACTCGAGAAAGACACAAACGTGGTGAACTTTCAAGAACCTACTGCCTAATTTTCAGAGCTTATATCTTATTAGAATCTGAGAATCGCTCCACAAAAAACGAATTATGTTACTCGATGTCCAACTTTGCACAAGCTCAGCTTAACAGGTCCTATCATAGACTCATCTGTTGCACAACTGCATAACGTAACACTTCCAGTAAATCCTATAAAGCCATCATACTTCAGTTATAGAGTTCTGAAATACTTACTTGCAATAAAGTATTGGAAGTTACGAGAGCAAGTGACGGCAACCTGTGGTTTTCGTGATTCCGTGAATCGTGAAGGAACGGAGTGAAAGGGAGGTGTCCTAGTCCGGCACAAAGTTTCATCGTCTCACGTGTATTTATTGTGGCACAAATTCCACTAAAGAACACAAAAGTTACAAGTCAGTGAACAGGTATTAGAGGCAGCCACGAACCTAAAACAGCTTAAGTTATCCTTCCATAGTTACTAGGAATAATGAGTTTGCTAGAAAAGAACGGGCTATTAGGGCGTCCTGAAAAGTAATGCCTCCAGTTCTTATCTCAATATCGGTTCAGGTGTTACACGTCATGCATATTACTCGGTCTGCTTCCACACTTCGCTGAGGCACGTTGCAGCCCCATGCGGCTAGAGAGAACTCTGTGTAGTAGCAGGCAACACGGCGGTGCGTAGCGTAGCTATTCCGGTGCGTGAGAAAGAGCGTGTTGCAATCGCGTTTTGAATTGAAAGAGTTCGTTCACACATGGAGCGTCCTCTCCTTCAACAGTAAAACGCCAGAACATCCAAGAGCACTGTGACATCTGCAGCAATCCGAAGCCTTGGTTTCACTATCACCGTCTATCCTGCACGCAGTCACTTCCGCCTATCCGATTTTCATCTGTTTCCAAATCTTACACAGCACCTTAGAGGACTTTACTTTGACAGTGACGAAGCGGTGAAAGCAGACTGAGGTTGTGGCCCCGTCAACGAAGTCAAACATTCTACAGTGACGGTATCAACAAACTGGTCTCTCGTTAGGAGAAATGTGTTCGTCGCCATGGTAACTATGTTGAGAAATAAATATGTAGACATGAAGAACAAAGATGTAGAATGTTAATTAAGTATGTTTTTATTAAAAAGCTTTAAGACCTCTTCCATAAAAAATTCAGAACTATTATTTTTCAGCACTCCCTCGTACATACGATATGCTGTGAAAACCGATCCGATATTTGTTAGTGTTTTGGCAGTTAGAGTGAATCTAATTGTGAAGTAAAACTTATAGAGCCCCAGAGTTTCATTATTTGTCTGAACGATCACGTCAATATGAACGCGATAAAATAAAAAATTCTGTGTGTAATTAAAGTAGACAGACTGAACCCGTCAAAGACGAACTCACGCAAAAAAAATAATTATGTTAATATTGTCTCATTACAGTTGGTTCATCTCTTCACAGTGGAAAGACCATTTTCCGTTATAGGTGCAAACAGCTGTATATCTATAGTCGTCACGAGGAATATCGAAGTGTCACCTTTGATGTACTGTCGGCAGTACGTTGTTTGATAAACAGAACGACCATTTAGAGCTGAAAATAAACGAATAATCAGAACAGAAAAACTACACTAACTATTCTGTGTAGTGATTTACGAGGAATGTGAAACATGTAAAGGAGGCGGTAAAAAATGTGGTACTGTGGTACAGCCAGTTACGCATGCAGTCACATAATTAATTACCGTCTTTGTGCACAAAGATGTAATTATCCATATTTATTTGCAGGGTGTAGGGCTTGGGTCGAGGGTCCATTTCTCTCTCTCTCTCTCTCTCTCTCTCTCTCGCTCCCCCGGTGTATATAGATGTGTGTGTGTGTGTGTGTGTCTGTGTGTGTGTGTGTGTGTGTGTGTGTGTGTGTGTGTGTGTGTGTGTGTTTGTTTGTTTGTTTGTTTACAGTCCCGGATGTGCAATTCCTTGACACCTCGTCATCGGAATAGACAATTCATTAGAGAAACACCTCCTCTACAATAAAGCAACGTTGAGATGACACAATCGATCATGGCAAAAATGAGCACTTCGTTCTCGAGTTACGCTGATTCTACCGGGTGCTCAGAAAGTCAGTATAAATTTGAAAATTGAATAAATCACGGAATAATGTCGATAGAGAGGTACAAATAGACACACATGCTAGGAATGACATTGGGTTTTATTAGAACCAAAAAAATACAAAGTTCAAAAAATGTCCAACAGATGGCGCTTCATCTGATCGGAATAGCAATAATTAGCATAACAAAGTAAGACAAAGCGAAGATGATGTTCTTTACAGTAAATGCTCAATATTTCCACCATCATTCCTCAACAATAGCTGTAGTCGAGGAATAATGTTGTGAACAGCACTGTAAAGCATGTCCGGAGTTACGATGAGGCACTGGCGTCAGATGTTGTATTTCAGCATCCCTAGAGATGTCGGTCAATCACGACACACTTGCAACTTCAGGTAACCCCAAAGCCAAAAATCGCACGGACTAAGGTCTGAGGACCTAGGAGGCCAAGCATGACGAAAGTAGCGGCTGAGCACATTATCATCACCAAACGACGCGCGCAAGAGATCTTTCACGCGTCTCGCAACACTTTTTTTTTTTGTTTGGGTTCTAATAAAACCCCATGTCACTCCAAGCATGTGTGTCAATTTTTACCTCTCTATCTACACTATTCCGAGGTTTATTAAGTTTTCAAATTAATACTGACTTCTTTATCACCCGGTATCTGTCTCTCACGTACTGCCTGCAAAAGAAATGGTAATGGAGTGCTGACAGAATAAGGGAAACTCGTTTGTAATCGTAACTTTCATCAGCATCGAAAATATCGTGACGTGTGAGTCGTGTTGCGAAAAACTGATTGTTTACTGATCTAATTAAGACTAAAAATATAGTTCAGAATCTGGTGCTAATGGATACTTCTTTCGACTTGGACGTTTCCTGTGTACATACAGTCCTTACAAAAGCAGTTATCTTCTGTTACAGGTGTAAACTAGTTTCAAGTAGTGATATCAATGGGACTTGGCGACGGTACTTAACGGTTACTGTTGGGTAATTGCTTTTCTAAATAGCAACCCGTACGAGTGAACCACTTGCGCGTTCACCTTCGGTTACTCGTACTTCAGGCATTGGGGCTAAGCGCAGCTCTGTTTAAAAAGAACAGCTCCATGCAGCCATAGAGTCGTGCCGCGCACGTATGCTTTCGTGCCGCGCAGCTAATTCACTGCAGATAACCTGCAGCTGCGATCGTGCATTCATATAGTCTATGCATTCGCCAGAATTGCGCGTTAATAAAATATACAGACATATAAGAGATAAACGAATAATTTAATAAGAAGGGTCCTGTTCTAGCGTCTGTAACTGATGAAGACGACAGGGAATTATATTGAATAATGTCTATTTAAGAAAGGACATACAGAGAGACCATAGCTTGTAAAGTTACATCGAGAGCGTTGCGAGAATGGTAGCAAGATCCACAAACTAAATACACTACTGGCCATTTAAATTGCTACACCATGAAGATCAGGAGCTACAGACGGGAAATTTAACCGACAGGAAGAAGATGCTGTGAAATGCAAATGATTAACGTTTCAGAGCATCCACATAAGTTTGGTGGCGGTGGCGACACCTAAAACGTGCTGACATGAGGAAAGTTTCCAACCGATTTCTCATACACAAACAGCAGTTGACGGGCGTTGCCTGGTGACACGTTGTTGTGATGGCTCGTGTAAGGAGGATAAATGCGTACCATCACGTTTCTGTCTTTGATAAAGGTCGGATAGTAGCCTATCGCGATTGCGGTTTACCGTATCGCTACATTGCTGCTCGCGTTGGTCGAGATCCAATGACTGTTAGCAGAATATGGAATCGGTGGGTTCAGGAGGGTAATACGGAACGCCGTGCTGGATCCCAACGGCCTCGTATCACAAGCACTCGAGATGACAGGCATCTTATCTGCACGGCTGTAACGGATCGTGCAGCCACGTCTCGATCCCTGAGTCAACAGATGGGGCGTTTGAAAGACAACAACCATCTGCACGATCAGTTCGACGACGTTTGCAGCAGCATGGACTATCAGCTCGGAGACCATGGCTGCGGTTACCCTTGACACTGCATCACAGACAGGAGCGCCTGCCATGGTGTACTCAACGACGAACCTGGGTGCACGAATGGCAAAACGTCATTTTTTCGGATGAATCCATGTTCTGTTTACGGAATCATGATGGTCGCATCCGTGTTTGGCGACATCGCGGTGAACGCACATTGGAAGCGTGTATTGGTCATCGCCGTACTGGCGTATCACCCCTAGTGACGGTATGGGGTGCCATTGTTTACACGTTTCGGTCACATCTTCTTCGCATTGACGGCACTTCGAACAGTGAACGTTACATTTCAGATGATGTGTTACGACCCGTGGCTCTACCCTTCATTCGATCCCAGCGAAACCCTATATTTCAGCAGGATAATGCACGACCGCATGTTGCATGTCCTGTACGGGCGTTTCTGGATGCAGAAAATGTTGGACTGCTGGTCAATGGTGGCCGAGCAATTGGCTCGTCACAATAAGCCAGTCACTACTCTTGATGAACTGTGGTATCGAGTTGAAGCTGTATAGGCAGCTGTACCTGTACACGCCATCCAAGCTCTGTTTGACTCAATGCCCAGGCGTATCAAGGCCGTTATTACGGCCAGAGGTAATTGTTCTGGGTACTGATTTCTCAGGATCTATGCACCCAAATTGCGTGAAAATGTAATCACATGTCAGTTCTAGTATAATATATTTGTCCAACGACTACCCGTTTATCATGTGCATTTCTTCTTAGCGTAGCAATTTTAATGGCCAGTAGTGTATCAAAGACTCGCGAAAACTAAGTCCATTTCGTGATCACAATGTGAGAAATATTCATCAGCTGAAAACAGTTAAGAGTTTAACCAGATGATACACGAATTAACACGAGCGGCACAAAGAAGATACTGGTACTCCATCTATCCTCAGTTCCGTATTACAAGCGAAAAAATAGATAGAGTCCTTCTCTGGAGCACATTCAGACCTCTCGAAATATGATGTTCCTTGAAGAGTTAAAGTATTGTAGCGGCCGGTCACTGCCTGAATCACTCACCTACACGAAAGAACCACGGACGTTATCACAGGTAGGTCTTGCCAAGAGGAGTGGCCCCGCGGTTTGAGGCCCCATGTCACGGATCGCGCGGCCCCTCCCGCCGGAGGTTCGAGTCCTCCATCGAGCATGGGTGCGAATGTTGTTCTTCGCATAAATCAGTTTAAGTAGTGTGCAACTTTAGGGACCGATGACCTCAGCAATTTGGTCCCTTAGGATTTCACACACATTTGAATATTTTTGAATAGGTAGATATTCCTTCTTCAAGAACTCGGCAGTAACTGTCCATAGTCTCTGCCTTGAGCTCTTTACCCGAAAACTTTGTCTTAGCTTTACTCCCGTAGTGTTCTGTCACTGTCAACTCTCATTGGCTGAAGGCCGTCCCCGACAAAATGCGTCGTTTTCAGGTTCTACATACATGATTTGACTCTTCTTCACCTCTTACCAGACTAAACTAATGTATTATCACAATATTTAAATAAAGAAATGTCATAAACATTCGGTCACACTAAGGTAAATTACAATAGGTATAAGTAACAGTTGGTGCATAAATATCTAAGCCAACATTCTTGCGCAAGTGCACTCTCTAAAGCCGGCCAGTGTGGCCGAGCGGTTCTAGACGCTACAGTCTGGAAACGCGTGACCGCTACGGTCGCAGGTTCGAATCCTGCCTCGGGCATGGATGTGTGTGATGTCCCTAGGTTAGTTAGGTGTAAGTAGTTCTAAGTTCTGCCTGCCTGTGTGACCAAGCGGTTCTAGGCGCTTCAGTCTGGAACCGCGCGAGCGCTCCGGGTACAGGGTGCACCGATCTGCAGGTGGTCGCTCATGTCGACACCAATGATGTGTGTCGCTATGGATCGGAGGAAATCCTCTCTGGCTTCCGGCGGTTATCTGATTTGGAGAAGACTGCCAGTCTCGCTAGCGGGATGAAAGCACAGCTCACCATCTGCAGCATCGTCGACAGGACTGACTGCGGATCTTTGGTACAGAGCCGAGTGGAGGGTTTGAATCAGAGGCTGAGACGGTTCTGCGACCGTGTGGGCTGCAGATTCCTCGACTTGAGCCATAGGGTGGTGGGGTTTCGTGTTCCGCTGGATAGGTCAGGAGTCCACTACACGCAGCAAGCGGCTGCACGGGTAGCAGGGGTTGTGTGGCGTGGACTGGGCGGTTTTTTTTTTGGTTAGATGGCCTCGGGCAAGTACAGAAAGGGCAACAGCCTCAAAGGGTGCGGAGCAAAGTCAGGACATGCGGGTACCAAGCAGCAATCGGTATTGTAATTGTAAACTGTCGAAACTGCATTGGTAAAGTACCGGAACTTCAGGCGCTGATATAAAGCACATGAAGCTGAAATCGTTATAGGTACAGAAAGCTGGCTGAAGCCAGAGATAAATTCAGCTGAAATTTTTACAAAGGCACAGATGGTGTTTAGAAAGGATAGAATGCATGCACCCGGTGGTGGCGTGTTTGTCGCTGTTAGTAGTAGTTTATCCTGTAGTGAAGTAAAAGTGGATAGCTCCTGTGAAATATTATGGGTGGAGGTTACACTCAACAACCGAGCTAGGTTGATAACTGTCTCCTTTTACCGACCTCCCGACTCAGCAGCATTAGTGGCAGACCAACTGAGAGAAAATTTGGAATACATTTCACATAAATTTTCTCAGAACATTATAGTCTTAGGTGGAGATTTCAATTTACCAGATATAAAATGGGACACTCAGATGTTTAGGACGGGTGGTAGGGACAGAGCATCGAGTGACATTATACTGAGTGCACTATCCGAAAATTACCTCGAGCAATTAAACAGAGAACCGACTCGTGGAGATAACATATTGGACCTACTGATAACAAACATACCCGAACTTTTCGATTCTGTTAGTGCAGAACAGGGAATCAGTGTTCATAAAGCCGTTGCAGCATCCATGAATATGGAACTTAATAGGAATATAAAAAAAGGGAGGAAGGTTTATCTGTTTAGCAAGAGTAATAGAAGGCAGATTTCGGACTACCTAACAGATCAAAACGAAAATTTCTGTTCCGACATTGACAATGTTGAGTGTTTATGGAAAAAGTTTAAGGCAATTGTAAAATGCGTTTTAGAGAGGTACGTGCCGAGTAAAACTGTGAGGGACGGGAAAAACCCACCGTGGTTCAACAACAAAGTTAGAAAACTACTGCAAAAGCAAAACTCCAAGTTTAAACGCAGCCAAAACCTCTCAGACAAACAGAAGCTAAACGATGTCAAAGTTAGCGTAAGGAGGGCTATGCGTGAAGCGTTCAGTGAATTCGAAAGTAAAATTCTATGTACAGACTTGAGAGAAAATCCTAGGAAGTTCTGGTCTTACGTTAAATCAGTAAGTGGCTCGAAACAGCATATCCAGACACTCCGGGATGATGATAGCATTGAAACAGAGGATGACACGCGTAAAGCTGAAATACTAAACACCTTTTTCCAAAGCTGTTTCACAGAGGAAGACCGTACTGCAGTTCCTTCTCTAAATCCTTGCAGAAACGAAAAAATGGCTGACATCGAAATAAGTGTCCAAGGAATAGAAAAGCAACAGGAATTACTCAACAGAGGAAAGTCCACTGGACCTGACGGGGTACCAATTCGATTCTACACAGAATACGCGAAAGAACTTGCCCCCCTTGTAACAGCCGTGTACCGCAAGTCTCTAGAGGAACGGAAGGTTCCTAATGATTGGAAAAGAGCACAGATAGTCCCAGTCTTCAAGAAGGGTCGTCGAGCAGATGCGCAAAACTATAGACCTATATCTCTGACGTCGATCTGTTGTAGAATTTTAGAACACGTTTTTTGCTCGAGTATCATGTCGTTTTTGGAAACCCAGAATCTACTCTGTAGGAATCAAAATGGATTCCGGAAACAGCGATCGTGTGAGACCCAAATCACTTTATTTGTTCATGAGACCCAGAAAATATTAGATACAGGCTCCCAGGTAGATGCTATTTTCCTCTATTTCCGGAAGGCGCTCGATACAGTTCCGCACTGTCGCCTGATAAACAAAGTAAGAGCCTACGGAATATCAGACCAGCTGTGTGGCTGGATTGAAGAGTTTTTAGCAAACAGAACACACCATGTTGTTATCAATGGAGAGACGTCTACAGTCGTTACAGTAACCTCTGGCGTGCCACAGGGAAGTGTTATGGGACCATTTCTTTTCACAGTATATATAAATGACCTAGTAGATAGTGTCGGAAGTTCCATGCGGCTTTTCGCGAATGATGCTGTAGTATACAGAGAAGTCGCAGCATTAGAAAATTGTAGCGAAATGCAGGAAGATCTAGAGCGGATAGGCACTTGGTGCAGGGAGTGGCAACTGACCCTTAACATAGACAAATGTAATGTGTTGCGAATACATAGAAAGAAGGATCCTTTATTGCATGATTATATGATAGCGGAACAAACACTGGGCCGGCCGCGGTGGTCTCGCGGTTCTAGGCGCTCAGTCCGGAACCGCGCGACTGCTACGGTCGCAGGTTCGAATCCTGCCTCGGGCGTGGATGTGTGTGATGTCCTTAGGTTAGTTAGGTTTAATTAGTTCTAAGTTCTAGGCGACTGATGACCACAGATGTTAAGTCGCATAGTGCTCAGAGCCATTTGAACCATTTTTGAACAAACACTGGTAGCAGTTACTTCTGTTAAATATCTGGGAGTATGCGTGCGGAACGATTTGAAGTGGAATGATCATATAAAATTAATTGTTGGTAAGGCGGGTACCAGGTTGAGATTCATTGGGAGAGTCCTTAGAAAATGTAGTCCATCAACAAAGGAGGTGGCTTACAAAACACTCGTTCGACCTATACTTGAGTATTGCTCATCAGTGTTGGATCCGTACCAGATCGGGTTGACGGAGGAGATAGAGAAGATCCAAAGAAGAGCGGCGCGTTTCGTCACAGGGTTATTTGGTAACCGTGATAGCGTTACGGAGATGTTTAGTAAACTTAAGTGGCAGACTCTGCAAGAGAGGCGCTCTGCAACGCGGTGTAGCTTGCTCGCCAGGTTTCGAGAGCGGGCGTTTCTGGATGAGGTATCGAATATATTGCTTCCCCCTACTTATACCTCCCGAGGAGATCACGAATGTAAAATTAGAGAGGTTCGAGCGCGCACGGTGGCTTTCAGACAGTCGTTCTTCCCGCGAACCATACGCGACTGGAACAGAAAAGGGAGGTAATGACAGTGGCACGTAAAGTGTCCTCCACCACACACCGTTGGGTGGCTTGCGGAGTATAAATGTAGATGTAGAAAGCAAAGGCGTTTTTTAGTTGCGGTGCAATCTTCTCACGAAATTTCAATCACTAACTTTCTCCTGCGAATGCGGAAATAATTTTTTTTTTTTACGCCAACCTACAGGGAGAGAAACGCTCACCATGATAAAATAAGGGAAATCAGAGCTCGTGCTGAAAGATACAGATGTTCGTTTTTCTCGCGTGCTATACGAGATTGGAATAATAGAGAATTGTAAAGGTGTTTCGATGATTCCTCTACCAGGAGCCTAAATGTGATTTGCAGAGTATCCATGTAGATGTATGTGTTCTACGCATGCAACCGATTCTTTGTTTCTACATCGCACAAGCCATTTAAAATAACTGTGTAGAGACATCGGAGGATGTAGTTTGTAACGTTATGCGTATGTAGCGAGCTAACCCACCGCCTACAAGTGGTACGAGGTAAGATGAATTTGTTGTGCGGTTGAACGCTAATATGCAAGGGCTCAGTGTGAACAGCGGCCAGCCGAGCTAGTTCAGCGTCTCCGGCCAGCAGGGCGCATAGACAATGAGCGAGTCGCCAGAAACTGGTAAACCTCAGAGCTCGGAGTTTGGATGGCTGATGCTCGCATTGCCTTTGTGCGGAATGCGCTACAGGAAATGGCGGAGTGTCAGACACTCTTAAAGGTGGCTAAGTTACAGCTCTTTGAGATTCGACAATAGCTCGCATCAAATATAAATGTAAATCTGAATACATCTCAGATAAATGAGGTGCATCCAATGACAAAACAACATTTCAATATCTTTAAAAGGCAGAAGTTAATATTTCACAGTAAATAAACATTTGCACAATGAACCTCTGAGATAACCACTATTAAACGCTTTGAGCGATTTCAGCATACGATATCTCATATGATAGCGCTGCACTATAGCTATCATTCCTGAAAGCTAGGTATCTGTATCTGTTTTATTACTTGATTTATTACGTCTTTTATGTCTCTTTTTTGCATATCACAGCATCTTCTTCCTGTCGGTTAAGTTTCGCGTCTGTAGCACGTCATCTTCATGGTGTAGCAGTATTAATGGCCAGTAGTTTGATCTATCAGTCCTACGTGATATGGATCCAGTACTGACGAGCAATATTCAAGAATTGGTGGAACGGGTGTTTTGTGAGCTACTTCCTTTTGTTGCCGGACTACATTTACTGAGGAGCCTTCAGTTGTATCTCAGTCCGGAATTTGCTTTCCCTGCGCTTAGTTGTATGTTGTCTTTCCACTTTAAATCGCTCAGAAAGCGTACTCCTGTAATGGGCGGTCGAATGTAAACGAGGAAGGTGGAAAAAAGTAAGCACACTGTTGAAGACCAAAACTTCTTAGGATTTTCTGTCAAGTCGGTAGACAGAATTGTACTTTCGAATTCGGTTAACACTTCACGCATGGGCCTCATTTCGCTAATTTAGGCTTCGTTTGGTTTTTATTTGTTGTGAACCTTTTTATAAGTTTAAGTTTGCAGTGATGCTCTGTTTCATATGTCACGACTTCTCTCGGCAAACATTTGCTACATTGTAATGCTTGATGCAGTCGATAAGAGGTGTGATAAACGCTACCTAGGATTAATTGCTGAGCAGTCAGACTATTCTGCATGAACAAGGAGAATCACGTCTGATAAATAATAGAAAGCATACTTGAAATTTTTCATAAAATAGAATGTAACAGGTGGCATCATTGCCCCACGGTTAAATATCATTAGCAAGACATGCATTTAAAGAATAACAAATAATCTCGCTATTTGAGGACCCAGGAGTTTTAAGTCTGTAGTTCAGGTACACATTTGTCAATCACCTCAGTGACGCCCGATTTTTAACCATTTGACGAGGAAAAGATTACACTGAAGTCTGGTATTATATCTCAACTTAGTCTGAAGCACATACGAGTGCACTAATTAAAAACTAAAGTTTGGGTGAAGAGAACTGGCTCGCCGAAGCGTTATTCAAGCCGTGAATCGGGTTTTTAAGGTATATGTCAGCCTTCAAGCCCACCTAATTACGTCACTCACTAATGCCTAGGAAGAAATGTGATCAATTACTTAATGATGGAGAAAACAAATGTTTTTGCAACGTTTTGAGCTAGAAATTCGAGGGCATATGTAGTCAGTTGTGGACCAGTACGCTGATGTCTGAGCACCTCTCCTATTTCCGTCCTCTTAGTGGTACGGGCGTCAAGGGACTTTAGTGCTGGATGTTGCGGCAGAGCCATTATCGCACCTGTAATGAAATTTGTCTGGCTGCGGGTAGTAGGCTATAGCGTTAGGCTGCGGCGCTTGAAAGGCCAAATTATGGCCGGGTAGGTGCATTACAGCCGTGTGTCTCTCACCGACCACCAGCACTCCCTTCACTAAAACGGGGTCAAAAAGATTCGCCGGGGCCTCAGTGAGCTAATTTCATTGCTGCTATTAGCTGCCCATCTATGTAGTGCTTCAGTCCATTAGCAATGCGCGATTATGGGGTGAAGCACACCGCTGAAATTCGGTATCGCGTTGCGAGAACCGGAGGACGGACGGGCTTATTACAAAGGGCCAGATGAAAGAAGCGAGGTAGGCCATCCCGACAGCCTGATAATTAACGACTAAGCACGTGCACATTTACGTGTGGTACTAGGAGAAGAGATCACACGCGAACTCGAAACCGAATTTCCTGGTATTCGTGAGGTGTTGTCTTAACCATTATCCTAGCTGTGCACCCATCCACGTCTGCCAGAACTTGTCACTTGCCATCAAATGCTCAGTTATTCATTTTTTTATTTATTAAATTCTATGGAACCACGGCAATGGTCACGAAACGAGTCAGTACATACTGCATGGAAAGCTGATTAGAAAATTTGGTGACAAAAGACTTAACAGAACACGATAAAAATTCTGAGACCGTATACAACTAAATAACACATTACAGACAAAACTTATAGAATATTGCGAAAAGCATCTCTACAGGTTAGGATTTATCACAAGGAAACCTTTCAAATTGGGGTTCGTCATTAAGTTTTTTTTTTCAATTCTGCAGGAAGCGTACTGAAAATGAAACCTGCTGATTGGTGACCATCTTGATGTACAGCGCTTAAGGAAGTGTTCTCCAAGTGTGCATCGATTTTCCTTCTAGTGTTCACTGAATTAATGTCGCAGTGTTTTCAACAACAAGTCCCATGTTGAAACATACGTACAGGGATAGCAGACTTAGAAACTGAGCAACGAAGTTCTGCGAACTCACACTGTAGATCAGACTAAGCATAGTTTTCTGGGCTAGGAATATTGCGGGTGGATGCACCAAAGCAAAACAATATACCAGATAATAGAGTGAAAGTAACCAAAGTAAACTTGAGACAATGAACGTCATTTTTACAGTCAAAATACCTGCTGTCATTGCTGCACAAAGTCCTAAACGTGATACATCCGAGAAGGGCTTCTGTGTACCCTCAGGCCTAAGAATTTAAAATGGTAGACTTGGCAGACTGTTTCACCGAATTTGGAAAAAAAAAATTTCCTTTGTATTAGAGTTCCGCATCAGAAACTGCATGCATTGCGCTTTGTTGTACTTAAAGGCCAAACTGTTCTCTGAACGCCACGATCTACTACTCTATTAGCTACATCATTTATACTAAGTTCCACATCTTTCTTGTGCTATCTACAAAGGGAAAGGTTTTTGAGTCACCTGTCATGTTTAGTGGCTGATCATTGATATACATCAATGAAAGCAACGGATCCTGTGACGCTTCTCCTCTGTAAATGACCCCAGATTCAAATCTCCTCTTAATCTACATCTACACCTACATCTACATCTACACGGATACTCTGCAAATTATTTTTAAATGCCTGGCAGAGGGTTTATCGAACCACCTTCACACTAATTCTCTATTGTTCCACTCTCAAACAGCGCGGAAAAAACGAACACATATAGCTTTACGTGCTCTTGATTATCCTTATTTTAAAACGATGATCGTAACTCCCTGTGTAGCCCCCCGTCAACAAGATATATTTTTGCATTCGGAAGAGAACGATTGTGACTGAAATTTCGTGAGAAGATTCCACCACAACGATAAACTACTTCGTTTTAAAGATTTCCAGTCTTTGCCCTCTACCCTGTGCAAGATACTCTCTCCCATATTTTTCGATATTACAAACCGTGCTGCCCTTCTACGAACTTTTCTCGATGTGCTCCGTTAATCCTACCTGGTAAGTATCCGACACCCCGCAGCAGTGCTTCAAAAGAGGACGGACAAGCGTAGGGTAGCCAGTGTCTTTAATAGATGTGTTGCATCTTCAAAATGTACTGCCAATGAAACGTAGTCTTTGCTTTTCCTTCTCCGAAACATTCTCAACGTGTTCTTTCCAATTTCAATTTAAGTTCTTCGTAATTGTACTTCCTATGTATTTAATTCAATTTAGGCCATTGAGATTTGATTTATTTACCAAGTAATCAAAGTTTAACGGATTCCTTTTAGCACTCATGTGGATTACGTCATACTTTTCATTATTTAGAATGAATTTATAATATTTGCACCGTACAGATATCTTATTTAAATCGTTTTTTGATTGGTTTTGATCTTGTGATGAGTTTACTAGACGATAAATGACAGCATTATCTGCAAACAATCTAAGACAGCTCTTCAAATTGTCTCTTAAATCGTTTATATAGATAAGGAAAAGTAGACTGCCTATACCACTACAGTGGGGAACGCTAGAAATCTCTTATGTTTTACTCGACTTTCTATCAGTTACCACTAACTCTGACCTCTCTGACAGGAGATCACGAATCCAGTCACGTAACTGAGACGATATTCCATAACTACGCAATTTCACTACAAGCCGCTTGTGAGGTGCAGTGTCGAAAGGCTTCCGAAAATCTGGAAATACGGAATCAATTTGAAATGCCTAGTCAATAGCACTCAACAGTTCATGAGAATAAAGAGCTAGTTGTGTTTCACAACAACGATGTCTTCTAAATCTGTGTTGACTATGTGACAATAGACCGTTATCTTCGTGGTAATTCATAATGTTAGAGCACATTATATATTCCAAAACCCTGCTACATAAGAGCGTTTATGATATGAGTCCGAAATATAGTAGATTACTTCTACTACCTTCCCTGAATATTGGTGAGACATGTGCAACTATCCAGTTTTTGGGTACGGATCATTTGTTGAGCGAGCAGTTGTATATGATTGTTAAATATGGCGATACTGCATCACTATGCTCTGAAAGGAACCTAACTGTACAATCTGGACCGGAAGACGCGCTTTTATTAAGTGATTTAAATTGCTTCATTACTCCGATGACATCTGCTTCTAAGTTACTCATGTTGGCAGCTGTTCTTGATTCGAATTTTGGAATATCTACTTCAGCTTCTGGTGAAGGCATTTTGGAAGGCTGTGCTTAGTAACTCTGCTTTGGTAACTGCTTCGTCGGTAGTATGTCCACTGCTATGGCGCAGAGAAGGCACTGATTGTCTCTCCCAAGTATCACACTTCACATACAACCAGAATCTCCTTTGATTTTCTGCCAGGTTTCGAGACAAAGTTTCGTTGTGGACTATTATAAGCATCTTGCATCGAAGTCCGCTCTACATTTCGAGTTTCTGTGTCAGATCGCAAATCTTATCGATTTCGCGTTCGTTTATATTTGCAATTTTTTTATCCTTGTTTCTCAAACAGTGTTCTGTCCTGTTCCTTGTACCATGAGGCATCAGCTCCGTCTTTTGTCAATTTATTCGGTATATATCCCTCAATTGCCATTGATAATATATCTTCGAATTCAAGCCACATTTACCCTACATTTATATTGTTCCTTTTGATGGAGTGGAGATTTTCTCTCAGGAAGGCGTCAAACGAATTGTTGACAGCTTTTTTGAATAGATATATTTTTCGTTTATTTTGGATCTGGAAGTTACGGCTTTTAGTTTCGCTACAATCACCCAATGTCCATTTATCCCCGTATCTGTTTTGACGCTCGTTGTGGAATCAGGATTATTTTCGGCAAGGGGCCAACCGGAGTGGCCGAGCGGTTCTAGGCGCTACAGTCTGGAACCGCGCGACCGCTGCGGTCGCAGGTTCGAATCCTGCCTCGGGCATGGATCTGTGTGATGTCCTTAGGTTAGTAAGTTTTAAGTAGTTCTAAGTTCTAGGGGACTGATGACCTCAGAAGTTAAGTCCCTTAGTGCTCAGAGCCATTTGAATCCATTTCTCGCTAAGGGGTCAAGTGTGTTTTCACAGCCGTTTACAATATATTACATATAGAAGGTAATTTGAAGTCATCACCAACTATAATTATATGAGTCGGGTACGTGTTTGAAATTGGATTCAAGTTATCTTTGAACCTTTCAGCAAATTGTGTCATCTGAATCGGGAGGTGGGTAAAACGATATAGTTATTATTTTATTCCGGTTGCCAAGAATGACCTCTACCCATAATAACTCAGAGAAACTATTTACTTCAGTTTCGCTACAAGATAAACTACTTCTAAAAGCAACACAGTCGTCACAGCCAGTAGTATTTAGCCTATTTCTTCTGAAAATGGTTAGACCAAGCAGGCCGGCGTGACCGAGCGGTTCTAGGCGCTACAGTCTGGAACCGCGCGACCGCTACGGTCGCAGGTTCGAATCCTACCTCGGGCATGGATGTGTGTGATGTCCTTAGGTTCGTTAGGTTTAAGTAGTTCTAAGTTCTAGGGGACTGATGATCTCAGAAGTTTAGTCTCATAGTGCTCAGAGCCATTTGAACACGGTTAGATCCTCCTCAAAAATTTTGGCTCAACATATCTCCGGCTGTAGCTTGCTTTCAGTGCCTGTAACTATTTGAGAATCAGTGCTTTCTATTAGCACTTGGAGCTCTGAAACTTTCCCAACACAGCTACGACGATTTGAAATTATTATAACGATACCCATATAACAGATTCTCCTCAGAAGTAATTTCTTTTACATATTACACAATTAAAGGTTTTAATGGTTCCATTAATCCAATTTCTAAGGTAAAGGTAACTACTTTTATGTATTTATATATGCACGCGCGCATGCACATGACCATCAGCGATGCTCGGTACACAGCTGCTCGCCGCGTTTAATTCCGGCGCAGCTCTCGCGGCCTACCGACCTCGTCCGCGCAATCGGCCTTGCTGCTTCTCTTCAGCCCAAGTAATGCGGATTTATGACTGGTTACTACGGTGCTACAGCTTTGTACATGACATGGCCAAACTTTGGCATGCAATATTTTAGTGTCACTGGCTTCTGAAGAAAGCCAAATTATGTTGGCTAAAACCTGGGTAATAATTGGTTTCTATTTGCAACTGAGGCTGACGCGTTACATGTTCAATTATCACAGTTTCTGAAAGGGATGTACAATGTTAAGAAGTCTTCATCGTAAACTGGCGAAACTGTAGCGTCTGTTTCTTTTGCCCACTTCTTTGCGCTGACAGAATGTTTTTCGCACTTCATTTCAAAAAAGGGTTCAAATAGCTCTGAGCACTATGCGACTTGACTTCTGATGTCATCAGTCGCCTAGAACTCAGAACTAATTAAACCTAACTAACCTAAGGACATTACACACATCCATGCCCGAGGCAGGATTCGAACCTGCGACCGTAGCGGTCGCTCGGCTCCAGACTGATGCACCTAGAACCGCACTGCCACCGCGGCCGGCGATATGAAAGTAGAAAACGTCATACCCGTTACCTATAACACAGTGGCGCTTAATGTGGAACCGCGCGACCGCTACGGTCACAGGTTCGAATCCTGCCTCGGGCATGGATGTGTGTGATGCCCTTAGGTTAGTTAGGTTTAAGTAGTTCTAAGTTTTACGCGACTGATGACCTCATATGTTAGATCTCATAGTGCTCAGAGCCATTTGAACCATTTTTTTTAACTTCATTTGCTGCTTCGTCTTGAATACAAACGTGGCTACCGTCCCCTAAAACTGTGTTATTTTTGTGGACAGTCTTACTTTGCATTTACTGTTTTTGAAGTTTACACAATGCCAGTAGGTCACTTCTTGTTAGTTGGCATACCGGTAGTCGATTATATACTGATGCACGTTGTAAATCAGTAAAGGCTTCCCTTTGGTGGTCTCGGTAAACTTAGTTATCTCAATACAACAACAGGGAATAGTACTTGTCAGTCAGAGATCAAATGAAGTATTGAACTCTGGGTGAAAGCCACGCACATTAAGAACTGGTGCGGGGAGGGGGAACTTGGCCGCGAGGTATTAGCCAAGCGGGCGGCCGGCACGGTAGCTCAGCGTGTTCGGTCAGAGGGTTAGGTGCCCTCTGTAATAAAAAAACTGAGTTAATAGATCAACAACGAACTTAAAAGGGTGTCTTACGACGTCCGCCCCGATCAGATACAAAAAAAAAGAAGAAAACAAAGCGGTCTAAGGCGGTGCAGTCATGCACTATGCAGCTAGTGCCGGCGGAGGTTCGAGTCCTCCCTCGGGCATGTGTGTGTGTGTGTGTGTGTGTGTGTGTGTGTGTGTGTGTGTGTGTGTGTGTGCGTGTGTGTGTGTTCGTCCTTAGGATAATTTAGCTTAAGTAGTGTGTAAGCTTAGTTACTGATGACCTTAGCAGTTAAGTCCCGTAAGATTTCACACACATTTTTGAACATTTGAACTGGGAACTTGGCGCAGGAAATGGACTTTGGCCTTCTCCAGAACCCGTTGCGGGTAGCGGTGGATATGACGGTGTATCCTACTTCTGTAACACCCTGTCCACTGCCTGTAGTGTCCTGGAGTCCGTGCACATTCCCTCTCCGCACAAGTGTGTTTCCATGCAAGGTCACAGACTACCACAAGACCACCGGCTTTTCACAGCTGATAATGGATCATAAAACCTCACGATTGTAATTGGCAACGAGGTGGTGGTGGTGGTGAGTGTTTAACGTCCCGTCGACAACGAGGTCATTAGAGACGGAGAGCAAGCTCGGGTTAGGGAAGGATTGGGAAGGAATTCGGCCGTGCCCTTTCAAAGGAACCATCCCGGCGGCAACGAGGTGAATTCTGTTAAATTATTGGGGACAGAAAAGGTAAGGAGTGGTTCGAACAAACTAATGTGCTCCTAGGTGACATAATCTTCTAGTAATGCGATAGTCTCCGTAAGACAGAGATTGAACAACACATAGATATCGTACTGTAGTGGGAATGTCCATGAGAGGGTATAGAAGCTCTCTGACGCAATATCCAGTCTGATATATAGTTTAAGAATCTCTTAAAAAGTTCCTTATGGTTGAATAACTTTGATCGAGGAAGAATAGTAATAAAGCTGGTTTAAAATTAGTGTTTCAGTTTGCTCAGTCTCTTGCCTAAAGTATCTTTGCGAGTATTGAGGCGTAAAACGAATACGGAGAGGTCCTCTTCCCGTTCTGGGGTTGAAGAACATGAATCGGAAGTTTTGAAGATCTGGGAATTGCTCCTACGTGAGGCCGACAGCTAATTGTGCCACAATTGCTGAAAAAGTTACTGTTGCCGTGGCTGAGCATGCTGTACGCAACGTGCTACCTTCAAACAGCGCACAAGCAGAGTCACATTCCATGGTCCACTGTCCGAAATATGCTGCGAATAGTTGTGGAATGGCACCCGTACAAACTCCACACCGAGCAACGTTTGCAGCCTGGAACGCAAACATAGTGAGCAATTAAAAAATGTTACCCTCTTATGTGGAAATGAAATTGAGTTTCTTTCAATGGTTTATTCTTTATGGGAGCAATCTCAAGTAGCGGAAGTTTAATTATAATCAGCTTGTACTTGTAAGTAAATAAAAATTCAGTATTGCACATAAATAACCGGAGGGTCGTAAACTACAACGTCCTCTTAAAGCGAGTGGCAAAGTCAGACGTCAGGATGAAATTTGTTGGAAGCATACTAAAACTATTTCTTTCAACCATATAGGAGATGGTTTGCAAAACATCTATTTCACCGAGTCTTGAGTATTTCCCCGTAGTCTGCATCTTAATTACGTACATGTTTAGAGGAGATAAAGAAGATCCAAAGAAGAGAGGCGCATATTGTCACGGAGTCGCTTATTACGCAAAGGAGTGTTACGAAAATACCCACTCATATCCAATGGGAAGACAGGCTGTCGTCTCTGAGAAGTTTACTGTTGAAATTAAAAGTGTGCATGTCCAAATACAGCTGAATGATCGTGACAGGAACATCACAGCTGATACGGTAATTTTCAACAGTTGTTTCTCCCACGTACTTTTCGAGAATGGACCAGTAATCAGAGAGGGAGTGACACGTTGGAGTTGTCAGAAGTATCTAAGTACTCTCGACAACATGCCGTGAGGTTGTGTAGTATAGATGTACATGCAGATGCCGTACTATTAAGCCTCATTTTCATGCTCACCGACAGAGGTGGGTAGAAGTTGAGCCACGAAACTTTTTGTTAAGCCTGGACTACCTACAGCACCATATTGCTACGATAAGATGTGCATCGATAATTCCGCAGCGAGTAGCGACATAGAGTGTCCTTACGTCGTAACGAGACGAGCTCTTTTGTTTCTCTTCCTGTTGGTGGCCGACGAGGACCGGCTTTCACTTACTTCCCCTCGATATTGTGAGTCATGTCATAGTGTCATATACGATCTTTTGTAGCACACTAGTGATAGTACAAAAAAAGAAAGAAAGAAAGGAAGGAAGGAAGTGGCGCAGTGGTTAGCACACGGGACTATTCACGCCCTGGAGGACGACGCGACGGTTCAAATACGCGTCCGGGCATGCAGATTTTGGTTTTCCGTGATTTTCCTGAATCACTGCAGGCTAATAGGCAAATGCTTGAATGGTTCCTTCGAAAGGGCTTGGAATATTTCCTTCCCCGTCCTTCAAACAACCCGAACTTGTGTTTCGCTTCTAATGACTGCGTTGTCGATGGGAGGTTAAACCTTAGTCTTTCTTTTTCCTTACCTTCTGAAACTGAGACCCACCTAGAAGTTTGGGGGTCTCTGGCGCCTATCTTTGTTAGAGTTATTTCTTATCCAGCGACAGTCCACAATACAAATTTCAAATTTAAAGGGCTATATGAGAAAAATTCTATATTAGTACGCCTTTCTACGAACGCGCTTTTGCAACACCTATACCAGGAGTCAAGGTACAATCAGGACTAGATCAAGTAGGATTCGCGGTCTTAGGGCAGCCTAAAAAGTTAATTATAATTTCGTGTGGCTCGGACGCCTGGTGCAAGTCATTGTATTGGACACAACTTAGGCTGCTTCCGTCTGCTTAATCTGCCCCAGTTATCCAACCGGGAATGGGGACCTGCAATTTAACTTAGAATCCGAGATATGTATCACTTCTGGCGATTCATCACATCGTTGGTACCGAGTGAGGTGGCGCAGTGGTTAGACACTTTACTCGCATTCGAGAGGACGACGGTTCAATCCCGCGTCCGGCCATCCTGATTTACGTTTTCCGTGATTTCCCTAAATCGCTCCAGGCAAATGCCGGGATGGTTCCTTTTAAAGGGCACGGCCGTCTTCCTTCCCCGTCCTTCCCTAATCCGATGAGACCGATGACCTCGCTGTCTGGTCTCCTTCCCCAAACCAACCAACCAACATCGTTGGTAGGTGAAGGCTAGGTTAAAACGAAGACTGAATAATTCGTGGTCCGAATGACATTCGACCCTTAGAGCTCTCAGTTTCCAGGCATTCACTCATGGATAGACCACCAGGCCCAATATACATGTATCGATTACATTGTCCACAGCTGGTTTCTACAGAGTGGCAATTATTGAACTATTCGAAACGAACGTAAATTAGTTACAAACTACTGCTTTCACACACTTTATTCAAAGTGTAACCGTCACTACAGATGTTCGGATTTAGGTTATGACATGCCCAATACGCCTGCCCCCATTAGCGTTGATGTGGCGCAGACGAATATCGAAATTCTGCGCGCCCCGCTGAATTGTCGGAACATCGATAGTCTCAGTTACCTCCTGAATGGCTGTTTTCAGTTCAGAAATACTTCTGGGGTTATTGCTGTACACCCTGTCGTTAATATAGCCACACAAAAAGGAGTCGCATATGTTCAGATCCGGAGAGTATGGCTGCCAATCGATGCCGATGCGAGAGCCCTCTGGGTACACCAGAGGCAGAATGCATTCCCCAGATGCTCATACCGGGCATTAAACACTCCCCTTCTTCGATAGGGTCGAGCTCCGTCTTGCATCAGGGTCGCTTTGGATAATGGGGTTGAAATCATATTCCAAAACCTTCACGTAACTTTCAGTAGTCACCGTGCCAACAAGAAATATCGCATTAGTTATTCCGTGACTGGACATTGCACACCATACAGTCATCAACTGAAGGTGAAGAGACTCCTCGGTTGCGAAATGCAAATTCTCAGTCCCTCAAATGCGACAATTTTTCTTTTTTAACGAGCCCATTCAAATGAAAGTGGGCTTCGTCGATAAACCAAACCATACAGGGCATAGTAATTCCCATCATACCACGCGGCCAACCGAGCAGGTTGAACCTCCTAACGTAAACCGTTCAGAAGTTATGACGATTTTATTTCATATAGTTCAATTATTGTCACCCTGTAGGTTTTGATGAGTGACTTTGCGACTATCTAAATATATGATATAAATAGCCGCACCTTTTAATTTCTTTGGACTCAGAAACTCAAGTTTTTCACACTGCCAAGAGACTGTAGATCCAAGTACGTGACTGAAATTTCAGTTTAATACCTCTAATAGTTCCTGAGATAAAGGAGTCTTACCAGTCGCTCAGGCTGAAAGACGGACAACGAAGTGATCGTCTAAAGATTCTGTTTTTGCCGACTGAGGTACGGAACCCTGAAAATGCCAGTCAGTCGAGTGTAATTAACAGAAGAGTGCAGTGGCAAGCGGATCAGGTCTCCACCACTGGGAGACATCTGGCAGCTCCCCAAATAAGCCACGCAAGATACCGCCTGCGGCAAGTATACTACAACGAAGAGATTGGCACGGCTGAGAGCCGAGCGGCGGATTGCGTCACAGGGGCTGAAAGGCTGATGACAGCGAGTTGGGTTGTACACGCGACTGGAGCTGGCAGCCCCCATAAATCTCCGCCCACGACCGAGGAGTTGCAGCCGCGCGCGACACTGCTAACGTGCCCCATTGTTAACTGTTGCCGTCTCATCCATTAGTAAACACCTACTACCGCGGCGAGGCTCCGAGACGCGTATTGCGGTGCCTTCCATAATGCTCAAAGCTGCCGATCCCAAGTGGCGCTGTACAGAGATGCACATCCGACGTGAAATTTGGTGCGCCTGATTATGCGCAACACGGAGCGACAAGATGGCGGACGAAAGGAGAATTTAAGCACATTTCGAGTCTGAAGAGACGTGACATGCCTTAATGGGTTGCGTACTCCGCTCACCATTAAAATTGCAACACCACGAAGGCGGCAAGCAGTAAACGTCAAATTGGCATGAAGTGTACTGCAGGCTAGATATGCAGATTATTAGCATTTCGGCACGACCGCACAAAGTAACTAGGAATTGAAGTTAAAATCTTCTGGGTTATCAGGCAGCGTCATATTTCTTCTAAAATGTTCGACATTTCAACCCCTCTTCTGGGATCTTCTTCAGGATCTTTTGGTGTCCATTACTGCTAGAACACTGTCAGAGACGAGTGTCGCGTCCACTTACAAAGGGGCAGTTTTCTGGCGTTCGTGCTGGAGAAGTGATAGTATTGGCTAAAATTCAAATGGCTGCCATTGGTGAGCCATAGTCATGGCTAATATTCCCGCTCTGATGCAGAAGAAGGGGCGTTGGTAGCTCATCTCCTGTGGATACCATTGGCGGTCCATCGTCATTGGTTAGAGAGGCACTGTTACACATTTAAGCTGGAGAAGGGTTATTGGTTGAAATGCCTGCTACGGCTCTTGGTTAATCGTCATCAGTGGTTAGATTCGAAACGGACAGAGCGAGAGAGGGGGAATGTTTACCCAAAATATTATTGTCCGCCGAGGTGACTTGCAACGTGTTGTTCATGCCGCTCACACATCGCGGCCGCGTATTTACTTCCATGATGGCAGGGAGCAACGATGCCGGAAGCCTATAGCCGTCTTCTCTATTGAAATTAGATGCATTCTTAGAAATTTCAACCGCTTCTCGGACCTTTCCTCCATAAATTCTTGTTTCTTTCGCCAGTACACGTACTTTATTAAAATCGATGTCAGAGTCACAGTTCTCGTGATGTTCCGCTACTGCCCAGTTTGCACTTCGTTTTAGCCGCATTAGCCGTTTGTGTTCCTTAATGTATCTTTAACAGTTCTTCCCGTTTCACCTATATACACTTTGCCGCAGCCACATGACACTTGATAGACGCCTGCATTGTGGAGGTAATCAGGTGCATCCATTGTCCGTCGGAAAAAGTCTTTTATTTTGTTTTGACTAAAGAAAGATGTGTGAATGCCATTTTTCTTTAAAATTCTGCTTATGCGGTCAGTGACCCGAGAAACGAACGGTAACCTGACGTAGTGAGAAGGCAGTTCCTCGTCATTCTTATTAGCGGAATAAAGCCATCAATATCCTTTATATAAGGAAATTATTCAGACAGTTAGGGGAGACGAAAATTTAGTAGTCATAGAGGATTGGAACTGGATAGCAAAAGAAGCAAGGGAAAGAAAAGTCGTAGGTGAATATGGACTGGGGGAAAGGAATGAAAGAGGGAGCCGCCTTGTAGAATTTTGCACAGATTATCATGTAATCATAGCTAAGAGTTGGTTTAAGACCCATTAAAGATGGTTGTAAACGTGGAAGAGACCTGGAGACACCTGAAGGTTTCAGATTGATAAGACAGAGATTTAGGAACCAGGTTTTAAACTGCAAAACATTTCCAGGGGCATATGTGGACTCTGACTACAATTTATTGGTTACGAACTGTAAACTGAAGAAAGCGCAGAAAGGTAGAAATTTCGAGTGGAACAGGAAGGGAAATGACAAACAGTGGTACAAGGTACCCTCCGCCACGCACCTTGCGGTGGCTTGCGGAGTTTCTATGTAGATGTGAATGTATTACACTATCTTGGGTCATAATCACCGTTAATTTCCTTTCTGTTGTTCTTTCGCTGCCAAGAACAACGTACTGATTCATATTACATTTTTTTCTTTTTAAATTTTGAGTTGGCTTGCCTAGGATCACATTTCATATCAACGGTATTCTGCTCCTAACAGAAGTGCTTTAGCGTCTTCCAGGTATCGCTGCAGCGGTTATCGTGAGAGCTCACCCTTCACACACACACACACACACACACACACACACACACACACACTAGCCCAGCGTTGCAGATTTTCTGCACCGCTCCCTCACGCTATTTACGATGTACGTTAACACATGCGCATAGTTAAGAAGGCGACCGTTTCCATGAGTGCTCCCGAAAATGTTAAGGAAGTCTTCCTCACATTCGTTCCCGTAAAGTGCTGAATTCTATTCGCTTCACAAATGAATTCTAGAGGCCTCAAGTATCTTGCTGTTAGCATTCACGCTTCACTCGCTATTATCCGTGTTTGACATACAATGAGAAGTCTGTTTAAAAGATCTGACACGGACGGTCGTGATGCTTATGGGTAAGGATGTTGTAATAACGGGCAGTAGTGTGATTTTGTGTTACCACCTACAAAGAAGGCGTCAAAGCAAATAAGAACAGTTCACACAGAAGCACGTACCTGCAGTATGCAGGAAACATAAAATCGACACATCGTAAATAGGGAGAAATGGTGTTGCAATATCTGAAGATATGTTGCAAAAATGCCAACGGATGGAGACAGCAATGTAAAATAAAAGTGGCTACTTATTTAGTAGGTGCGATGGTTTTGTCATAACGTGACTAGAAACTTAAGGAATTAGCCCTCAACTCATAATCACGGAACGGTGCTTATGTAGGGTAGCGGTGAGAGAAATCGGCCTAAGTGGTTAGCATGTAAAAGCTGCCCGGTGAATTACTGTGGCGTGCATAATGCTGCGTTCCGCAGGACAAGTTAAAATACTTCTTGCTGCCGACTTAATGTTAGCTGAGATAATAAAATTAGCAATTCAGTGTCGTTTGGTGTGAAGATGGGATGCAGAAGGTGTAAGGGTTGGGGGGAATTAAACGAGTGAAGCTTCCACAGGTATCAGAAAAAAATCTCTTGGTGATAGAGGAGACACTTTTACAGCAAATTCTGCTGAGAAGAACTACTGAAACAGTTAAATGGAGGCATTTCTGTCTGAAATGCGGTCATCACCACGCAGTACTTGTGCTGTTAAGAGCTAGGTTAATCCTAATGACATACATCAATGCTGCAGCTTGCAGGCCCTAAGGGGCCGTTGTAGGTGGAGTGCTATTTCCATTACAGGCAGAGTGCAGAAACCTTCAACAGTGCATATTTTAATGTGGTTTCCCCTTGTTCCTGGCCCCAGCCGTACCTAGCTGCCTTCCCTCATGTGTAATAAGTATGTTCAAGTATATCTTACTGTTTGTTTTGAACGCGTTGAGAACACTAGCGGCATGAAAATGTAAAGCGAAGGGTGTAAAACTCATATGGTGGAGTTACAGGCTCTTTGGGCAGGTTCAGATAGACGCTCGCTGAAGTAATGGAAATTAAGTTGACGAAATATTTACGATTTGAAAAGATCGTTTCATTATACATAGCATGACCCCAGTAAAATTGTAACGGAGAGAAACGCCACATTTATTCAGGCGAATAGATGGCAGATGTACGAAGTACATTATCTGCTGGATTCTATGAGATAAGTTAGGAAGAAGTCCACGATCTAAGAGGAGGTGGGTGAATAGCATTATAAGATATGCAGGAATAGCGTGTCTATTTAGGAGCTGGCAGTCGCAATTCATGAAAGTATTAATACAATTAGAAACATTTAAATGAAACGAATAAATGAAATTAATTCGCTATCGACGTCGCCGCGTAATTATGCATCTCTCGTCATAATTGAAAATTTGTCTGAAGGCGGATGTCCAGGTTATCGTGGGAAATCGCATTTGCCAATTACGCCGTACGAGCATTCCTCGACAACTGGCCTAGATTGACCATTTTCTAATTTCTACCAAGTAAATTATTCGCCGTCTCGAAAAGCCAGTAGCCGTAACTTTTATGAATTTGTCGTAAAAACAGTGTCAATTTGCAGCTAGAATGTTTATTTAAATTATTTCTGTAATGTATGGGCTGTCAGACAAGTTGTTCGAAAATGTGTTCAGGACAAGTGAGCAAGTGTCTTTGCCGTTATGTCTGATAAAGTGTAGTTGGCTTCCCGAGTCGATACAAAAAAAATTATTGTCACGATATGAGTTCGGCAATCCAGGGTCTGTTGCAAATATTCATATGTAACGCTTCAGCGTGCAACGTGTGAAGTGTTCCTGAATAGAAAATGGATTCCACAGAATTTTTGAATTCGGCATTTTCCTTGTATTCAGTTAAATGTATTGTACACCCTTAAATATAAAATACGTATATACCGTACTGAGAAAAATGATTCGTATTCGATAATTGTCTGTCATTCTAAGCATCTTTTCACTGCAGATTTTAGCCAAAAATACTTCCACTCTTTACCATCTCACTTAAAATTCTCAGTTAGATAGTTTGTAGCACATCATTTGTAAAACGTGATTCACTGATATTTGATTTGTGTCAGGGAAGATGTCCATAGTTGTCATAACGCTCAACCTCGTAAATTAAAAATAAATAAAGAATTATCTAGCACACGTTGGTGAGTACTTACCGAATTACCGATGTGAAACAGTATTATGTGTAGTGTCGAATCGGACTATCGTAAATCTGAAAGCCTGAGAATCATCTGTTCGTGAACAGATTTAATCTTGGGGGATGGATAAAAATTACACTGTAATCCAGTTTTCCAATCTCTGATTAATGGCTCTTCGTGAGTTTCAGGTGTACGCTGACCAAACTCGGGTTCCTACAGTAGCTAATTCAGCAAGAGATTGCTATCGGCAGGGGAGAAGTTCCGGCGCACAAGATTGGGATAAAAGCTGTGAGATGTCAATTGCTGCGAAAGGCGGCAATCGACGAACCGGTTCAGATGTCTTTAAGCAGTGCACATTAATGAGCTACTTGTAAGATAGTATATTTCACAAATATTGAAAAATACTGTAACGCACTTACATATATTACTCACACGTTTTCAAGTTTTTATCGTCCATTGGACTATGACGATTTTCAGCTCATTTAAATGTCTCGGTCTTAAATAAAAAGTATATAGTATTCATAATTTGTATGAAACAGGGAATTAATCTGCGTGATAAGTACGCAAATCACCAGTATTTTCTTTTGTAATACGTCTATTTAACTGTCACATCTGTTATGTCTAACTCAAACCGACCACAAAATTTGCTCTCTTTGAAACAGAGCTGTCGGTCATAGAATATAAGTTAGATCCTGCACCGTATTAAGTTGTAACATTATATTCGGATAATTGTTACACATTTCTCATTTTAGTGACACTGAACTAGGAGAGAGAACTTTCTTACCGTTTTGAAACATTTTTCTAATAGGGCGTTAGTTTAATAATGGAATTTTTCTAAGTTATTACATTTGAGGGTTAGCCGGTTTCTCCGCGCATGTCTTCATATCTACCCGTCACTCCAACGCCTGAGGGTTTCATAGCCACTTGGTTCCTCCCATGCCGCCAGTAAACGGCCGTTCGCTGCAGCACAGTAATCAAGGATCCATTTCTCTTGTGGTTTTCTTCTTTCTTGGTAAAGGTATTGGCATGTTAGTGGATTTCTATAGCTTTCTTGAACAAACTGACAGATAGGTCTTTCTTCTCTATAGCAAGAATGTAGTCGGCATCACATAGCGCTTTCTCCAACTCTGCTTCCAGCTTGCAATAACTTTTATGTTTGATGATCTTGGTACTGATGGATCGTGTGGTTCTTCCAATATAGACTGTTCCACATGTACACTGTGTGCGAGTTATTCCAGACATGGCAAGTCGGTCCCTTTCGACCTTCGGCGATGTGATACACACTTTGATCTTCTTCGTTGGTTTGTAAGTAGTCTTTAAACAATACGGTTTGCGCATTAACGGCCGCTTCTCTCCATCATCCTGGGATGTATGCCAGAAAGATCGTACCCAACATATCACTCCGACTTATCACTTTGCCAAGTTTTAGGTATCGTTCCACGCCTAATGCAACTGCTCTAGTACCATTGCACCTCAGAATGTATTCCAGATGTTGTATCTTAAGTCCGATATGCTGTGGCGCACATATTCGTCTTATGAGCATTACTAACGTGATAAAGGTTCCTCATTTGTGGCTCGGGTTTGTGCAGGCATTATTCCCTGTTTCGTTATTCGATACATGCTGCGTTCCAGGTTACCACCATTTCTTGTAACGAGCACATCTAGAAATGGTAGCTGTTGGTCTTTTATACCTCCATAGAAAATCTTATGTTGGCATGGAGACGGTTCAGGTGTCTTATGAAGTCACCAATTTGTTCCCGCCATATCTCCACATGACAAAAGTGTCATCAATGTATCTGTACCACACCTTACGTTTACAAGGTGCCAAATCCATCGCCTGTCTTTGAAAACGCCTCATGAATTAACTGACAACAAATGGACTAAATGGATTACCAATGGCGATGCCTTATAGTTGATCATAGAGATCACAGTTCTACATAAACTATCTCGTGGTAAGACTTGCATGAAAGAGTTTGGTGATGGCCTGTGGGAAAATTGAACTGATATATTCCAGAGAGTGACTGAGTGTCACTTCGGTAAACAAAGGAGCAACATCAAAGCTGACCAGGATGTCGTGTGGTCCATGTTTTAGCTACAGCTTTTCAATGAATTGTCCAGAGTTGTTTACGTATGTATCGGTTTTCCCATTTGTTTCGAATTTTTGTTGTATTTTAGGATGTAATGGGAATAAGAGATTTGATGCCAACTGACAAATATAGTAGCTTAGGCTGTTGTTGTTGTTGTGGTCTTCAGTCCTGAGACTGGTTTGATGCAGCTCTCCATGCTACTCTATCCTGTGAAAGCTTCTTCATCTCCCAGTACCTACTGCAACCTACATCCTTCTGAATCTGCTTGGTGTATTCATTAGCGTAATTCGAAGAAATCAAGAAAAGAATCAGGATTAGTGAAGTGCATAAACTTTATCATGGAACTAAAAAGAATAAATTAGGTCCAACTTAAAGACTCCCAACCACATTACGTTTGCAAAATACCAAACCTTGAACACAGAGGGATGACTCTGAAAAGTTAAATGTTTCAGGTTCTCGTCTAGACTGACCCCGATCTAATTCTGCTTCAATTTTCGCACAATTGTCAAAAATTGCCACTGAGGCACGTCCTAAACAAAAACTATTCCAGTAGTCTTTGCAAGTGATTCGATTTCCTTAAAACAGTGTTGGTGGTATGAACAGTATAATATATACGTTCCCGTTGATGATGGCTGTTGGAACAAGAGAGAGTGTGTGTAACAGAAATATCCAGAAATTTCCGCGTTGTCCCAGTATATTCACGGCCTTTCTCGTAAATGTTGCACAATTATCACATGTACGGCTCTGCCACACGGAAGAGAATTAATTCATTTTTATTTGCTTGTTGTGGCTGAAATAATTGATTTAATTCGCTTCAATTTTACATTCAGTCTGCGTAATTTCCATGACAATTGTCCCTCCATAGATATAAACTCAATAGAGTTATTACAAGGGAGGTAGAAGCTCAAGTTACGGGAATGTCAAGTGTAGCACAAATAATTGCAGCTACGTTATTCGTGGTTGTAATTTTCTGCAACTGCATGTATTTCAGAGAAAAATTCAGTCGTCAGTTGCAAATACGATTTTATTTTGCTTTACCGGTTTCGATAAATTAATTTGTGATCTTCAGAAGCCTACAAAATTAGGAGTGTTATAGATCTTTAGACCTCGGCTATATATTTGTGTGAAGTATAAGAACTGTATTACTGAAACTTAACTACTATTTTTAACATATATAAGCATCACCTTCAGAGAAGCAAAATACCATGATATATCAAAAAAATGTACATGTTTCGTGTGATAACTGTAAACACAGATTGACGGTTTATAGTAACTGAATCGCATCTGCATACGTGTCAACTGTTGTGCTAGCAGCAAAGAACATACATAAAAGAACATAAAAAATATAACAAAGGCATTTAAAAAAGTTATACTAGTATATAGGACAGACAGGGAGGACATTTAAGACCCTTCTTCGTGTGCACTTACTCAGCAAAGACAGTGAGAATGTCATATAAGTCAACGTTTGCAGAACATCTCAAAATCGAGAAACACACCCTTCTTCCTCCATCCCTGCTGAAAATGAAAATTTTGCACATAGTCGACAGACCACAAAACGAACTTTTAGAAGAATCTGAAACATATAGACATTCCCATCTAAATCCAGAAGATTTGTTGAATATTGAATAATCAGGTTGTATTAAAATAGACACTAATTTGATTGTATAGCATATCCTATAAAATGTGAAAACTAGCCCATTACCTCTATATATCACAACTATGTGTCATATATTTCAAACGTATTATAGGTAACTTCTTTATATACCTTATTATACTTTTATATTTTTTAAGTATGTTCCTTGCTGGTAGCACAATAGCATCATATGAAAGTAGATGTGATTCAGTTACTACGAATTATCAATCTGCGTTTACAATTAGCTCAAACGAAATGTGTATTGTTGGACGTATCATGGCATTTTGCTTCTACGAAGGAGGTAACGTCTCTGCTAAACCAGTACCAAGTAAGTTTCTTGTACTTTACATAAGTTTATAACCAAAGTCTAACGATTTACAAAATTCTGAATTAAATGGTAACTTCAACTTGCTGGTATGTTAATTACAGTCTAAATGTAAATCAGATAACAATTCTAATTAGTATGTACTGACTGGTGATTTGGTTGGTCGGAATGGAGAAGTTTTTAATGACAGGCCAGTTAATTTTCTTCATTATGGAATGATACTATGTACTCTACAGGTAAGAAATTGTATCTCTAGTTCCGATGGCGTAACGGCAAGAACAGTTATCTTCCACCCGCCGGTCTACAAGTCACGATTATGTGAAGCAAATTAAAACTGTATTTTAACCTTCCACATATTATCAACCTAGTGGCGGGACTAAGAGTAATACAGTCAGTTGCTCATGTAATGCGTCATTCGAGTCAAATGAAAGTTTTAGTCTGTGAACCCTTTGAACGAATACTGCCAAACTGATACTCCCGCATTTACATGTCTATGGGCCCAGATAATTAAAATTTCACCCTTGTGGAGCTTATTTTCACTACCAAAAAAAGCCATTTCACCAAATGAAGAAACGTTTGTGTATATGGTGGCTATGTAACGTTGCTGGGACTTTTCAGGTGGAGGTCACAAGACAGCATCCCTAGAAGACGCGCTCTTGCGGTTTATCGCATATCTCGGACTCTGAGAATTGTCAGGCCATTGGCATATGGGGTATGGGGGCATCATACCGATAGGTAGCACAGACAGTCAGACAGTGCAATGATTGCACGAATGGTGGCGACATGGACTGATGGCAACATTGTGGCAAAAAGAGTCCTTCCAGAAGGACTACAACATGGGAAGATCTTAGGATTTAGCAAGAGCAGGCAGCTTTGGCCTTGTCAGTTTCTACTGCACTTTAAATGTATGTTAAACGTAATTATATGTACTGTAGTATAGCCAGTTTAACGTTTAGTGCCGTCAGACAACATTAAACGCAATCTTTAGTGCTGTCAGTCAACTTTAATCGTAAATCACTATACTGGAAATAGATATGTACTTTACGTAACGTCAATGTAGGTTTTCTAAATTATCTCAATTTTTATCCTTTACAGTGAATATTATGATGATGCTCTTGTTCATTTGAAGAGTGAAACCGTAAATAAAAAATACTAACTACGACTTCTAGCTGTTTCCAGTACCTTACTTACCTTAGGATTAATCATCCGACTTGTACGAACTGTGGGATAACATATGAAGTCAGGGCAGACGCTAAAGGTGAAGTTTCACAGCGAAACATCGGGAACAGATCACTGGAAGGTGACTTGAAGAGCTCGAATGGTCAGCAGTCGGTTAACGCTGACGACATATCGTAGACAATACACTACTGGCCATTAAAATTACTACACCACGAAGATGACGTGCTACAGACGCAAAATATAACCGACAGGAAAAATATGCTGTGATATGCAAATGATTACCTTTTCAGAGCATTCACACAATGTTGGCACCGGTGGCGACACCTACAACGTGCTGACATGAGGAAAGTTTCCAACCGATTTCTCATACACAAACAGGAGTTGACCGGGCGTTTCCTGGTGAAAGATTTTTGTGATGCCTCGTGTAAGGAGGAGAAATGAGCACCATCACGTTTCCGACTTTGATAAAGGTCGAATTGTAGCCTATCGCGATTGCGGTTTATCGTGTCGTGACATTGCTGATCGCGTTGCTCGAGATTCACTGACTGTTGAAGAATATGGAATCGGTGGGTTCAGGAGGGTCATACGGAACGCCGTTCTGGATCCCAACGGCCTCGTATCAGTAGCAGTCGAGATGACAGGCATATTATCCGCATGGCTCTAACGGATCGTGCAGCCACGTCTCGATCCCTGAGTCAACAGATGGGGACGTTTGCGAGACAACAACCATCTGCACGAACAGTTCGACGACGTTTGAAGCAGCATGGATTATCAGCTCGGAGACCATGTCTGCGGTTACCCTTGACGCCTCATCACAGACAGGAGCGCCTGCGATGGCGTACTCCACGTCGAACCTGGGTGCACGAATGGCAAAACGTCATTTTTTCGGATCAATCCAGGTTCTGTTTACAGCATCATGTTGGTCGCATCCGTATTTGGCGAGATCGCGGTAAACGCACCTTGGAAGCGTGTATTCGTCATCGCCATTCTGGCGTGATGGTATGGGGTGCCATTGGTTACACGTCTCGGTCATCTCTTGTTCGCATTGACGGCACTTTGAACAGTGGACGCTACATTTCAGATGTATTACGACCCGTGGCTCTACCCTTCATTCGATCCCTGCGAAACCTTACATTTCAGCAGGAAAATGCACGACCGCATGTTGCTGGTCCTGTACGAGCCTTTCTGGATACAGAAAATATTCGACAGCTGCCCTGGCCAGCGCATTCTCGAGATCTCTCCAATTGAAAACGTCTGTTCAATGGCGGCCGAGCAACTGTCTCGTCACAATACGCCAGTCAGTACTCTTGATGAACTGTGGTATCGCGTTGAAGCTGCGTGGGCAGCTGTACCTGTACACGCCATCGAAGCTCTGTTTGACCCAATGCCCAGGCGTATCAAGGCCCTTATTACGGCCAGAGGTGTTTGTTCTGGGTACCGATTTCTCAGGATCTATCCACCCAAACTGCGTGAAAATGTAATCACGTGTCAGTTCTAATATAATATACTTATCCAATGATTATCCGTTTATCATCTGCATTTCTTCTTGGTGTAGCAATTTTAATGGCCTGTAGTGTAGATACTTTCATAGTACACAGCCAGACTTACAGTGAGATATTGAGTGTCTGTCTGTGGTGTTCGGCAATTAGCTTCATTTCTATTAGGACGACACTAGCGTGTCTACAGCTGACCTGATGAAAGGTCACAGGAAGCAGCAACTCTCGAGACCCATACCTCCAAATTTCTGAAATCGTTATACGGGGGAATTGTGGAGTATGACAACAGGACTGATTAGGTAATTTTTGATCGGAGGTTGACTCCTCGCCAGTGTTTGTCAGGAATGGTAAACCCTGTTTACATACTGTACACGATCAGGGTACTAAATAGCATATTCTAGCACCGTAGTGCAAGACCTCCCTCTGAAGTTTCAACACAAACACCTGAGGATTGTACGAACTCTTTTTGTCAACCGCAGAGCGTTTCTGAGATGTGATGATAAGACTTGTTCTTCAGTACCAGACTCCAGCCAGTAACCTTTAGGAACATAAACCTACGTGTTTTATGCACGCCAAGAAATTCTTCAAGATGGCATTCTGTAGCTGTTTGCTTCCATGCCACATAAAGAGTGAATTCGAGCCTATAGGATCATATCTCGTACTAAAGTTGGTGATGATGGGCATCAGTTCCAAATGGAATGAGTATTTAACAATTTAATACTCGTAATGTGATGAACGTTTTACAAAGATTGCCATATATCGAGGTACAGCTTAGTGGTATAACACTTTCCACTTCCGCCGGCGTAAATTCTTCGGTACAGGAATCGCAGTTCGGTGCATTCGCTGCCTTCGCTTATAGCACTTCCTTCTGTGAACGCTGTCTGCTCTAGCCTCTGTGGCAATCCTGACAGCCTCTTTTCTGCCGACGCCCTCTACAGACTATCCTCACTGCTGATGGGACACTTGGTCTTTCCTCTTTCTCCGAACTCGCCACCTCCTTCAGTACATCTTTCGTCCGCTTATCACCACCGGGGATAAGTCACTGAAAATTTACTTGTCGCTATCAGGTGGTGAAACCTGATTCCGGTGTTACGGCATGAGGAAATATTCTGATATTCTGTCCCATGACGCTCTAACTGCTTAGAACTGTTTGGCAGACATCTTTTGTGAATATCAAAGTATCCAGCATGTGGTTGTATTGGCTGATGATTTCGACACTGTCAGACACCATGTGGTATCTCGCCCTCAGGGAAGAGTATACCAGGAAAGACTAAACGGCGTTTGCATGAATTTATTATACAGCTGAAATATTAATCAGCTAATTCCTATCGTGAGACATAATAGAAAACGTCAATCTCTTCACAGGACTCGAACCTCCGCCGGGATAGGAAATTGTAATTAATCGCTTTATTATGGAATAAATTGCTCAATGTCGTACACATCATTGCATGAGAGGCACTTTGTTCAGCCAAAACAATTAATGTAACAAATATAGAACAGTATGTATAAACGAATATATTTCTCGATTTATTTCCTTTTTATATACTGCGCTTGTCCTCAGAATTTGAAAGTAATCTATGCACGTAGACGTCAGGCAGCCGACGTACGGCTTAAAAAAGAGCACAGCTTTGTATTATTAGCGAAAATAAAGAGAAAACAATAGAAACTTCGATAGAGTTATGATTTTAAATGTTATTACATTTGGTTTCTTATAACAAAACTTCATATCACGGAACTTGCAAGTGAGACGACGATATGGGACGGCCATTCAATAAATGACGGCGCTTTACGTCACCATTAGGGCTAGCAACGAGTTTTGCAGATAATTTCGATCTGTCGACGTGCGATTTTATCCTATGTGGTCATCTTAAATGTATCTTTGTCGACCCTGTACAACAGAAGAACTGAGAGCTAAGATCTGAGAAGTAACTGCTGAAATTCCAGTTCATATGTAACTTCGATCCGTGCATACTTTATCTAAGAGACTGCAGAAATGTTTGCACAAAAATGGTAGTCACCTGCAAGGTGTCTTCTTAAAGATATAAATTTACTTTATGTATTCCAAAATGACATGATTTTTGGTATTAAATGACTTAAATAAATGTATATAAAGACCTTTTTCATAACAAAATTTAAATTATTGAATATCACGTTTCTGTGAATTAACCTGTATTTCTAACTAAATTAGTGAAAAGACAGATATATGCAGTGTGTGATAGGGGCCAATACAATCGCCATATGTAGGCAACAATATGAACGCTATACCTAACACGAGATAAGGGAAAATGAGCACGAATTCCGTCATAATGTATCGTTCTTCATAAGCTGATCCCTTTTGTGTGAGTGGTGTAATTTACTCTAAATAAGGTGGAAATTCAGTTTCATCAAATGACCGTGACAAGTACGCACACAGAGATCGATCAAATTTGATGGGCACGGATTATATACTCCGACCGTCGCACTTGCTTACTTGTCTGTCAGTTTCAGGTTACCGTTCATTACTCAGTTAATTATACAGCTGTCAGTATCTGTTTCACTCCATGCGTTTGTTACGGTTTGTTTTATCAAAGCACTGCCAGCGGCTGTTTCCTTGTTGTCAATTACATTTTGATAATTTCCTTTTCTTTTGTCATTCCCTGCTGCGTATTTGTGTTCAGCTCTTATTGGGCAGTTCCATTTCCCTTTAATATGAGATTTTACTAAGGAAAATGTATAAATCAGGTGTCAACTTTGTACATGTAAGTACTGTAGTGGAAGTGAAACTTCCATACTGAGACTATGGAAATAATATTTTGCGAAGCAATTACAACGGCCAGTGAACGAGGAGGGAAGTGAAAACGAGGATAATTGAATGTAGTGGAAGTAAATAAGGTGATGCTGAAGAAATTAGATTAGGAAGTCAGACACTTAAAGCAGTAAATGAGTTTTGCTATTTGGGAAGCAAAATAACTGATGATGGTCGCAGTAGGGAGGATATAAAATGTAGTCTGGCAATGGCAAGAAAAGCGTTTCTGGAGAAGATAAATTTGTTAACATCGAACGTTGATTTAAGTGTGAGGAATTTATTTCTGAAGGTATTTGTATTGAGTGTAGCCATCTATGGAAGTGAAACAAGGACGATAAACAGTTTTGGCAAGAATAGAGTAGAATCTTTTGAAATGTGGAGCTACAGAAGACTGCTGAAGATTAGATGGGTAGATCACATAAGTAATGGTACTGAATAAAACTGGGGAGGAGTTTGTGGCACAACTTGACTAGAGGAAGGGACGGGTTGTTAGGACATGTTCTGAGTCATCAAGGGATTACAAATTTAGTGCTGGAGGGCAGTGTGGCGGGAGGGGGGGTGGGTGGCGGAGGCGGGGAAGGGGGTGGCAAAAGTCGTAGAGGAAGATCAAGAGATGAATACAGCAAGCAGATTAAGAGGGATGTAGGTTGCAATAGTTACTCGCAGATGAATAGGCTTGCACAGGATAGAGTAGCATGGGGAGTTGCATCAAACCAGTCTTTGGACTGAAGGCCACAACAACAACAATAGAGTTAAATTTGTGAATCCCACCTTTCGCGAACCAAGTGGTACTTCAAAAACAACGTTAGCAGATTTTAGTATTTGGGTACGAGAACACGATACCAGATCGCCCATTCAGTGTTTGGCCACGTTTAAATTCGCTTACATTGCGCGTCATGCCCATACTGCCACGCACTGTCACACCTATGCATGTGTAAGACCTAATGCCATCTGTCATGTATCAAGCCACACTGTTCGCTTCGCCTGGAAAACATAAGTGCTCTATCTCCAAAGTACAAGCAATTAAATCGACAATTAACGAATGGTGGCGCCTTATATGTGCCACTTCAGGATCTTGAGTCTTGTCTTGATAACGAACGAACATAACGCGAGGAACGGTCGTGAGTTGCGCGAGATCTGTTACATAAGTGGGACAGCTAACTTTCAGAAATAATCGAAAAAAACCTGTTATCGCTTGGCTTTCACAGAAGCACGTTACTCGCAAATCCATATTGATATTAATGCAGTCGTATCGTTGGGTTGTGCGATAAACATAAATATAATGCTTCGACATTCATAATGGAGAAAGTTATGCACTACAGGGTGGGATTAATTGTTAAAGCGAAATATCAGGGGCTACAGTAAAGCTCTTTATCCAGAATTAATCTTTCACTCTTTAGCGAAATATATGGTCCTATTGAACATGCTAACAGATTAAAACTGTTTGCCGAACTGTCAGGATATACTTCAACGTTATTATAACGTGTGAAAAATTAACTGTGGGAATAATCATCAGCCTGTGAATAAGCAACTTCTCTGTGTAATCTCTTGGTCTGGGAGTGTTATTCGTGCAACGTACACATGGAGTTATAAAAATAGAAACGAGTAACTGACAGCTCGAAATATCGGGCTGGGTGAGACGTGTTAGAACTTTGCTTGACATACAGGGGCAACTAGGCCGCGTCCTGATCAGGCGTAGAGGTGTTATCTCTCAGGGATTTCGAAAGCTTCCTGTACTTTCATAGCGACAAAATAGTGCATTATGTAAGGTACGATAGTTCCATTGTGAAATGATTGCAAACAATTAATTTAAAATATACGTAACTAGCTAGCCCCTGCTTCGTATGGGCAGCATTGTGTGTCTACGGCGGAACGAGTTCAGTAGTATAAATTACATACAGAAACTTTCCTCATGAATCGTTCTATCTACCAGTACTTCCTGAGATCAGCCTTCACATACAATAAGTAAAACGAGGCAGAGGCCTTTAATTCTTCATAGTGTTGCCAATTTGCAACAAATAATTTGTAAGTTACTAGAGACACGCCCACCTTCTCACGACTATCACTAACTGTATTTACCCACCAGACGATTTGTCTAGTGAAGCGGAATTAAATTATATACACATACATTACTCCTGAGTCAGCCCATCAGTGAAAACCGTGTCCCAATCCCTTCAGTAGCTTCTGAGACTGGACTTCACATATCACTACTATTCCCTCGCCTGTTACTCTCACAAATAGAGCGATGGGAAAAAAGACTATCTATAGACCTCCGTATGAGCCTTAATTTGTTTAATCTTACCTCTCGGTCCCTACACGCAATGTAAGTTGGCGGGAGTAGAATCGTTTTGCAGACACCTTCAAATGCCGTTTTTCTAAATTTTCTCAATAGAGTTTTTCGGAAAGAACATCGCCTTCCCTCCAGAGATTCCCATTTGAGTTCCCGAAGCACTTACGTGTTGTTATAATATAGCGGTAACAAATCTAGCAGCCCGCCTCTGAACTGCTTCGATGTCTTTCCTTCATCTGATCTGGTACGGAACCCAAACGCTCAAGCAGTACTCAAGAATAGGTCGCATCAGCCTCGTATATGAGGTTTCCTTTACATGTAAACCACGCTTTCCTAAAATTCTTCCAATAAACCGAAGTCGACCATTCTCCTTCCCTATCACAGTTGTCACATGCTCATTTCTCTCCCTTACCAAAATGGTTTGTAAACATATAAATACTTTTTGTGCTGAATGAGAGAATGAGAGCCAGTGACGGTGGAAGAGAGAGAAGACACTGTCACTGGGAGAGAAAGAGAGAGGAGACAATGATGACTAGATAGCAATTGTCAGTGAGAGGGAAAGAAAGATGAATGAAGTCCGTAGCAGTGGGAGCGAAAGAGAAAGGACATAGTGATAGTCTGTGAGACACAGTAGCAGTAAAAGAGAAAGAGAAATGGATGGAGATAGTAGTAGTGTGAATAATGGAGACCATGCATAGGCCTCTTGAGGGCGGGGAGTGGTCTTGAAACTCTCTCATCCCCCCTCCCCCTCCTACCACCCCCCCCCCCCCCCCCCCCGATGATCGTCGATCTTTAAACGGAAGTATAGGCGAGGGAGCATTTTGGAGCGAAATTTTAAACACCTGAGTAAAGGAAGAAAAATAAATTGGAACCCCCCCCTCCCTCGAGGAAATTTGAGATGCCAAGGAGGCAGTGGTAGTGGTAAAGAAACACAAAACGAGACAGTGTAAGTGGGAGGAATACATTGATTGTGGTATGTACTTTAACACAGGAGACAGTGTAAATGACAGACAGGAGATAGTGGCAGTGGGAGAGAAAGGCAGAAGGAACAAGTATTAATTACAGAGGAAACAGCTTCAAATGGGAGAGGAAGAAACACGCCGGTTTCGGTGGAGGGTGTCCACTTTGTTCAGTTTTCCCCCAACGCCCTAAACCAGGGCCGGCCAGAAATTGTGCACGCGTGCGGTGCTCCTGCACATGTGCAACTTTCGGGTCACAGCGTGCACGCCGCAGCCGTCAGCGTTCATGTAGTGCATGTTTCTACGCATAGATGTCGCTTTATCCACTTGCTGGGATACTCTGTACCGGCGCATTCTAGTGCTCTTTCCACAGCTTGCAAGCCAACCATAGGAATGTATTTCGCGTATTAAACATTTTTGTCACAGTCTGTCATTGAGACGTGTACTTTTATGTTGACAGTTTAACCCAGTAAGACAAGCAATACAGTTAATAACCGTTGGTTTTTATTAAGGCAGCTTGACTGACGGCACGTAAATACGCGTAATGTTTTTGATCTAGTATTTAAGAAAGAGAGCACTTAGCGACTTCCGACGAACCTTATTCATGATTTTAATTAACATTAAACTAATGCAAGGTTTCCAATAACTAATTCTCGGTGCCCTCAGTTACACCCACATAATTTCTGTCTCATTGACGTACCGAGCGAGGTGGCGCAGTGGTGAGACACTGGACTCGCATTCGGGAGGACGACGGTTCAATCCCGTGTCCGGCCATCCTGATTTAGGTTTTCCGTGATTTCCCTAAATCACTCCAGGCAAATGCCGTGATGGTTCCTTCCCCATCCTTCCCTAATCCGATGAGACCGGTGACCACGCTGTCTGGTCTCCTTCCCGAAACAACCAACCAACCAACTCACTGACCTCTGAACAGAATGATATCCGCAGACCTCTCGATGATCACCTGTTATTTCAATACCATTATTGCTATATCTTTCATCAGTTCCGTCTGAAATCTCTATAGTAACCGACAATTAGATGAATGTTACGTTCTATCGACTTCAGCTGAGCGTAGCCCTTCTCACACTAATAAAAACTCCTAAATGTAAGTATACATTGAAACAATCGGTTTAATGACCAATTTTCTGACAATAATGTAACATGGAGCAGAATGAGACAATAATGTACAATTAGTAAACAATAATTTTTTTAATTATGAAAGGAATAAATCCAAACACGTTTATCACTCGTCATGAAAAATGATATAGTTAAAATCGGGCGCAAAAGCACGGTTCATTGACAAACGCAAGCAGTTGCGTAGATTTTCATACCTTTTGCTTGATCGAAACCTAGATTTATTCAATTTCACCACCGAGAAAGATCTTTCACAAACAAGCTCTTGCGTGTACCACATAAACAGGGAAGTGGAGCCGCCGCCGTTCATTTAGGACACATGTCTAACTACAGATGTCGCTATCGCACACGTGCGCATATGTGCAGCACTTCCGCACGTCTACACACTGTGCAGCATTTGGCCGGCCCTGCCCTAAACCAACGTTTTAAAGTTTTCCGGTCGAGGGTAGTATGAAGGCTTAACAGCAGAAAAAGACTGGGTAAAAGGATTTACAAAGTTATGTGTTAAAAGAGCATGAAATATTCGCGTGCCAAGAGTTTTGGTGAGGAATGAGGATTCAGCTGATTCCCCTCTTTTCTGTCAGAGTCCTTTAAAGAGGACCATATTCTCTTTATTTGTGCCCCGACAAATCTAAATGAAAATTTTTCGTAACTGATAATTAAGGAATTTTTTATAATAACCTTGATAACCTCCCAGTAATTAAGATTCTCATTCTAAGATATTTCCGACAATGTTACATGTATCATACACAGAATAACTGGTTACCCGTGCATATCACGGATGTAAGATAGATATACCATTGAAGCATTTTCAGCGCGAACAATGCAGGTGAAGCGTATGCAAATGAGCCACATTCGTAGTTACATTCAGAATGTCTGACACCTAACGTGATATTCCTGGCTGTTGCCTCTAGTATTTTATTTTGCTAGAAACTCGCCTTGATGCAGCTTGATACACGTGAAGTAGCATATGGTACAAAAGTGGAGTGAGGTACAAGCGAAAGATGATAAAGTGTGTACCAGTCCCGTTGGAGATTCCGCGAACTGTACTGAAATTGCTTCTGATTGGTCTACACGTACGGATGCTAGGAGCGAAAACGGCTAACATCTCTCATTAATTATTTATATACTTTTAATTGTATTTTACCCTGTTTTTAGTACGGCAGTCTCTCATGGTTACCCTACGAGTCTATTGTTTTGGTTTATTAAATTTCACTAGTTTTGAGTAACGTAAGAATACCAAATTGCAACTGAAGTGCTTCAGATACCTTCGGATCACTTTGGCGCGCCTGGGAGACGAAGTACACTACTGGCCATTAAAACTGCTACACCAAGAAGTAATGCAGATGATAAACGAGTATTCATTGGACAAATATATTATACTAGAACTGACATGTGATTACATTTTCACGCAATTTGGGTACATAGATCCTGAGAAATCAGTACCCAGAAGAACCACCTCTGGCCCTAATAACGGCCTTGATACGCCTGGGCACTGAGTCAAACAGAGCTTCGATGGCGTGTACAGGTACAGCTGCCCATGCAGCTTCAACAAGATACCACAGTTCATCGAGAGTAGTGACTGGCGTATTGTGACGAGCCAGTTGCTCGGCCACCATTGACCAGACGTTTTCAGTTGGTGAGAGATCTGAAGAATGTGCTGGCCAGGGCAGCAGTCGAACATTTTCAGTATCCAGAAAGGCCCGTACGGGAGCTGTAACATGCGGTTGTGCATTATGCTGCTGAAATGTGCAGATGGTTGTTGTCTTGCAAACGTCCCCATCTGTTGATTCAGGGATCGAGACTTGGCTGCACGATCCGTTACAGCGATGCGGATAAAATGCCAGTCATCTCGACTGCTAGTGATAGGAGACCGTTCCGTATTACCCTCTTGAACCCACCGATTCCATATTCTGCTAACAGTCATTGCATCTCGACCAACGGGAGCAGCAGTGTCGCGATACGATAAACCGCAATCGCGATAGGTTGCAATCCGACCTTATTCAAAGTCGGAAACGCGATGGTACGCATTTATCCTCCTTACAATTCTCAAGGCTGTCAATTCAACTAAGTACCTGGGTGTTAAAATTACGAACAACTTCAGTTGGAAGGACCACATAGATAATATTGTCGGGAAGGCGAGCCAAAGGTTGCGTTTCATTGGCAGGACACTTAGACGATGCAACAAGTCCACTAAAGAGACAGCTTACACTACACTAGTTCGTCCTCTGTTAGAATATTGCTGCGCGGTGTGGGATCCTTACCAGGTGGGATTGACGGAGGACATCGAAAGGATGCAAAAAAGGGCAGCTCGTTTTGTATTATCGCGTTATAGGGGAGAGAGTGTGGCAGATATGATACTCGATTTGGGATGGAAGTCATTACAGCATAGACGCTTTTCGTCGCGGCGAGACCTTTTTACGAAATTTCAGTCACCAACATTCTCTTCCGAATGCGAAAATATTTTGTTGAGCCCAACCTACATAGGTAGGAATGATCATCAAAATAAAATAAGAGAAATCAGAGCTCGAACAGAAAGGTTTAGGTGTTCGTTTTTCCCGCTCGCTGTTCGGGAGTGGAATAGTAGAGAGATATTATGATTGTGGTTCGATGAACCCTCTGCCAAGCACTTAAATTTGAATTGCAGAGTAGTCATGTAGATGTAGACACGAGGCATCGCAACAACGTATCAGCAGGCTACGCCGGTCAACTGTTGTTTGTGTGTGAGAAATCGGTTGGATACTTTCCTCATGTAAGCACGTTGTAATGTACTTCGGCTGATCTAGTCACTCCGTTTCAGGCGTCCTCGGGGGCAGGACACGTATCTCTGTACCGTACATTACTTAGATGTGAATATGTAGTAGTCACTCTGTTTCCGGTGCTCTTCAGAGCCGGACATGTTGTACTCTATATCGGGCGTAACTTAGTTGTGAATATGTAATACTCAGTCTGTCTAGTGCGTTCCGGATTGCCGGACATGTGTATCAATGTGTATCGTATTTCAGAAGTTGCAAGGAAAAGTCATCATACAGTTAAGAAAGCTATGTCGAGTGCTGTAAATGATATTGTAAATTTGTGATTATTTGAGTAATAACCAACATTAACGTGAATTGTCCCGTACCATCATTGTCAGTACTATAGCTCTTGTCCTCAGTAGATACAGAAACTAATCTGGGCAAATGGCATCCCGCAAAAAGTACAATCACAGGTTGGAAATGACAGCATAGAAGCCTCCGCTGAAGAGCACGCGACCGACAAGCTGTCTTCTCCGATAGGGACACGACTTTATCCCTTTTGTGGGCAAAATTATTGAGCAGTTTCTTTTAATGAATGGAGAGCAGATAGTAGTTAACAGATAGGTATATTTATCATAAAGAATATCAAATTTCCTCCAACTGTGAAAGTGAGGTCACACAACAAGGTGGGAAGTATTCTTCCTATTGCCCTTCCTTGGAGTTAAATGACAAAACCAACTTTTTCAATATATGTCATATTTATTTGATAAATTTACTTCCCTTTTTACAATGATTGTTCACAAATACTTGCCATGAAATTTTCTGAAACATGGGTTTAAGCAAAGTGGTATTTGACAATGTGTACAAACACAGCGAGTGCTCTTTTCCCCAGCTTTGGTACAACAATGATTGCACGTCAAGTAGGTTTCTTCTAAAATGGGTTGATGCTCTCCAACAGTCACATGACGAAAATCTTCAGGTATTTTACCCCTTTTTGCCAGAAAGACAGGTTTTTGTCCATGCCTTTTTGGGCTGAGAAGTCAGCGATCAATTTTCTGGCTAGATGGATCCCCTATGTGAGCTGATCATGCTGCCCACTTTCTCTTTTACTTATTTTCCACAGGATAAAACTGTTCACTGCAGCAACATCTACCAGGAAATAAAATATTCTGTACCACCATTTTACAGAACGTCTGCCAATAGCATACCTTTCTCGTAATTGATCAAACTTGTCGACACCACTCATTATTATGTTGTATTATGCCATAACTTCAGGACAAGATATCTCTGTACTAGTACCATCCTACTTTTTCCTTTTCATTGTGGTTGTTTCTCATGGGTCATGAATTGAGGACAGGAAAGTGACTGGATGGTTATCCACCCATTTTATTGCAGAAATGGCTCCTTTTGTTTCAAACTGGAATTCTCCTCGTTCTAGTTTTACTTGCTCCTTCATAAATTTAGGTAAATCAAAAGTATTTACCTTATACCACTGCTTTGAGGAAAAAATCACAAAATGTCACGCAAACAGCACTGAAAGCTACTCTACAGAGCAACACTCAGCTGTACAATGCCTCTGGGCGAAGGTACAGCAAAAATGGCGGGAACTTCCGATTGGAAGTAGTACCCTATACTGTTCACTAGGTGGTAGCACCGAACAGAGGTGGGAAATGTGAATCCCATGGGACTAGGGGCGAGTTCATTGTACTGGGAAGCATGTTTCCCACGGCTCCCGAAAGGGTTAAAAGACGACAGATTGGTGGAAAGAACGGACAGGGACTCTTATTCAGTCTCCTCAGATCTCTCCAGCTTTCAGGTATGACTTCCAAAGGGACACACAATTTGTAATAATCTGCCCGTAACACCGAAAATTAAGGCAGTTTTGAAATAAGGGTCCGTGATGAGAGCTTCGCCCCTAGAACTGTAATACGTTACTGAGCCCTTAAGATTTTCAGACTACATTGGTAGCTAGATAGTCTTATTATGAACATGTAATTCGGATGGCTTTTGTTTTTTGTGGTATTGTATCTAAAACCAAGTTCGCAACTCGTGGTCTTGCGGTACCGTTGTCGCTGCCCGCGCCCGGGGTCTCGAGTTTGATTCCCAGTGGGGTAAGGGATTTTCCATGCCTCGAGATGACTGGGTGTTGTTGTGTCATCTTCATCATTCATCCATATTTACGGTCGGAGGAAGGCAATGGCAAACCGTCTCCGCTACGACCTTGCCTAGTCGGCGGTACGGGTCTCCAAAAAATGGTTCAAATGGCGCTGAGCACTATGCGACTTAACTTCTGAGGTCATCAGTCGCCTAGAACTTAGAACTAATTAAACCTAACTAACCTAAGGACATCACACACATCCATGCCCGAGGCAGGATTCGAACCTGCGACCGTAGGGGGTACGCGGTTCCAGACTGTAGCGCCTAGAACCGCACGGCCACTCCGACGGTACCGGTCTCCCTCATCGTATCCTACGTTTCTCGTAGTATGGGACCTCATCATCATAATCTAAAAACAAGTATGGATTATGAGAATAAACCTTCATTTCCCACGTTGTCAGGCCACGTTTGTTTTTGGATACACTACCACAAAAAACAAAAGCCATCCGAATGACATGTTTCTAAACAGACTATCTAGCTACCGGCGCACTTTGAAAATCATAAAGACTTCATAACATATTACAGCTGTTTGTAACGTACTTGTAGCTTTAGATTTTAAATGGTTCAAATGGCTCTGAGCACTATGGGACTAAACTGCTGTGGTCATCAGTCCCCTAGAACTTAGAACTACTTAAACCTAACTAACCTAAGGACATCACACACATCCATGCCCGAGGCAGGATTCGAACCTGCGACCGTAGCAGTCCCACGGTTCCGGACTGCGCGCTTAGAACCGCGAGACCACCGCGGCCGGCGCTTTAGATTTTAACTTCCAGCACTGTGACAGTAGGAAAGGCCAATATGAGATCCAAACAAATGTTATTCTCATACGTAACTTTTGACAACAATCAGTGATTGACAGGAAAGAAATTTCATTCATTACTGGCACATTTGAACTAGCGTATTATTCTCGGTGTTCCTAAGACACATTTCTTCCACGTCCCACTACCAATTTGCTTACGTAATATGAATTAAATGAGGCTGAAGAATTCAATATGATGCATATTGGTTATGTAAGGAAATAGACGATAGAGAAAGATGAAGTTTCGGGTATTACGTTTCCAATAAAGCCATCTCCTCGGTTTTCTTAGAAACACCGCAAGACGAAGAGGTTCTAATTTGTGGAATACCAAGAAAAACTAACCTACCCAGAACAAATCCGTAATGCACTCGTGTCAGACAGTGGAAAACATTACTGATTTAAAAGCTTCTTTAATGACTATTCATTTCTCCGATTAGGGAAAAACCACAATTCACCTATTTCATTTTAAAAATAATGCTGTGTTATTTTCAAAAGAGAGCATGCGAAAAAACAGACGAAGTTGTCGAAGCAGTTGTTGGGGCAATGGCAAAATCAGCCCCAAATTTACACATAGGAGAGAACTACATTTCGTGACCTGTCAAACATTGGAACGGTAGAGAGCTGAAATAGCAACCAACAGGAAGCTTCCATCGATTAATTAAGGTTCGTTTTGAAATAAGTGCTTGTTGCTAACTGAGCCGCGTGCGATAATCAGATAATGCGATGTCGATGGCAGTTATTGATAGTCTACTCACAGAGCTGGCGGCTCTATTGCTGTGTGGCATCGTATCGTATTGCCTTCGCTATTGTGCCTTGTTGTTACTCTAAAACGCTGACTATGACAGCAGAGTACCGCCGTGAAATATTCGGTTACTATTATATCCATGGACTACTGGCAAACATACCCGGGGCCTCCACAAGCCACTTTAATATTCGGCATTGCCATACTGCGTACGTTGGTAATTTATTTACAGTCTGTAGACTTTGACAGCTATCAGAATAGTTTCCCAGTTACCTTTGCCCTTATTCTGTTACTGACATGACTATAAACATGTTCTGACAAGATGTATGGTGAATATTTGAGCACCTGAATTCTACCGAAAATCATCCAATGAAATAGGTGTTATATTTATGGGTGTCCATCCAGTTTCATATTTCAGCAGACAGTTTCCACGAGTAATTACTGCTCCGAAACGCGGTGGCTTAGGAAGAAGCAGATGTATTTGTTGCGAATGGAAAATGCTCTCTAAATTAACGATCTAGTTAACTCTCAACACTAAATATTGTGTTAGATGGTTTACAAGCCACGTCCTAGCACATACCGAAATAATCATCCATCTTCGCCTTAGAAAGACAATTCAAGGACAAGTCATGGGTAGCGATAACTCTGTAAAGATAAGTAATGTTGTTGAGCTCAAGGAGAAGTATGTAAGGAAGGAATTTTAATAAAATTACAAAAATACAGTTTACAAATAGCTGATTGTCAATTTGCCACGGTTAACGAATTCTGCGAAAGCTGTACTTTTGCTGAGAATACAAGACGTATGCCACTGGCGTTGTCGTTTTCGGCAGTCTAAGGAGTGTACGATGCCTCGGCTCCAGAGCAGACTACCAACCAAAGGTTGATACGATACTGTATTTGCGTTCTGGACGAAGGCAATTTGGATTGCCGTCCAGACACTCAGAGGTAGGATATCAATAGTTTCTCTAAATCAGTTAAGGCAATAGCCAGGATGATTTGGGGAAGGATGCGGCCGATTTCTTTCCCCATCCTGCCTGTAACCAAAGCTGTTACTCCATCTGTAGCGTCTAGGCGGCCAGGCAATGACTACATATGAAGAGGGGAGGTCGGAAGTTGCGGGCCACTGATATAATTAAATTTCTCACAGATTTTTGCACATGAAAATTAATCGCTTATTAATCAACACTGCAACTCTAAGAAAATCGACATAATAGGTTTCTGAGTTTTGCTTAGATCTAAATGACTGCAGTGAGCTGGTGTGTTTCTCTGGTGTTAATGGTCGCATCATGTTCTGCTATTACCGAGTCTACTTAAATGTTCTTCTGGCGATTTTAAGTAAGATTCTGCACATCCATTTCAATATTAAAGGAAATTTTATTCATTCATAGTGAGTACACACAAACGTCGGAATTTTATTTTTTGAAGTTATTGTTTAATTACTTTCACGATCATAAAGAGTTAATTACACGTTTAATTATTCATATACGGCTTTAAACATCGTAACTAAGTTTCCAGCAAACGATAGCATGCGATACGACAAGCAGTTTTCTATATTTTTAGTATTTGTATATTTTGATATGTCGATACATCGAAATAAGGTTATTTTTATAGAGAGATTACGTTTTCTTTACAATATTAAAAACCATTTGAAACAGGAGGTCCCCAAACTGACGTTTTTAAGGCCTTCTGTGCAGATTTTGTTATAATGGGCCTGTAAGTTTAACTGTGATGTGGGCGACTGATTAGAATACCTTTCATTAAACAGCTTGATGGCTTCCTTCAATAACCTATCACATTTACCGCAAACGGAAGTGTTATAAAGTTTCTCTTCATTAGCGTACCTGTCACGTATTGTCACAAACTCAAACACACTAGATTCTACATTCAGTGTGAAATACTGCTGCACTCAGTCTACATCTACATCTGAATATATACTCCGTAAGTCACCGTATGATGAGTGGCGGACGCTACCCTTTATCACTATAACATACACTGTGTCATCAAAAGTAGCCAGACACCCCCAAAAACATACTTTTTCATTTTAGGTGCATTGTGCTGACACCTACTGCCAGGTACTGCGTAGCAGTGACCTCAGCAGTCATTAGACATCGTGGGAGAGCAGAATGGGGCGCTCCGCGGAAATCATGGACTTCGTACAGGGTCAGGTGATCGGGTGTCACTTCTTGTCATACATCTGTACGCGAGATTGCCACACTACTAAACATCTCTAGTTCCACTGTTTCCCATGTGATAGCGAAGGGAAAACGTGAAGGGACATGTACAGCACATAAGCGTACAGGCCGACCTCGTCTTTTGACTGACAGAGACCGCCGATAGTTGAGGAGGGTCGTAATGTGTAATAGGCAGATATCTATCCAGAAAAATCACACAGGAATTCCAAACTGGGTCAGGATCCACTGCAAGTAATATGGCAGTTAGGCTGGAGGTGAGAAAACTTGGATTTTACGGTCGACCGGCTGCTCATAAGCCACACATCACACTGGTAAATGACAACCCACGCCTCGCTTGGTGTAAGGATGTAAGGAGCGTAAACAATGGGCGATTGGGGGACTGATGATCTTAACTGTTTAGTCCCCCTTAAACATCCCAACAACCACCACCAATGGGCGATTGAATGGTGGAAAAAGATTGTGTGGAGTGACGAATCACGGTACACAATGTGGTGATTCGATAGCAGGGTGTGGGTATGGCGAATGCCCAGTGAACGTCATCCGCCAGCGTGAGTAGCGCCAACAGTAACATTCGGAGGCGGTGATGTTATTGTGTGCTCGCGTTTTTCATGGAGGGGGCTTGCACCCCTTGTTGTTTGCGTGACACTATCTCAGCACAGGCCTCCATTGATAATTTAAGCACCTTCTTGCTTTCCACTGTTGAAGAGTAAATCGATGATGGCGATTGCATCTTTCAACACGATCGAGCAACTGTTCATAATGCACAGCCTGTGGCGGAGTGGTTGAACGACAATAACATCCCTGTAATGGACTGGCCTGCACAGAGTCCCGACGTGAATCCTATGGAACACCTTTGGCATGCTTTGGAACGCCGACTTCGTGCCAGGCCTCACCGACCGACATTGATACCTCCTCTCAGTGCAGCACTTCGTGAAGAATGGGCTGCCATTTGCCAAGAAACCTTCCAGCACCTGATTGAACGTATACCTGCGAAATTTGAAGTTATCATCAAGGCTAAGGGTGGGCCAACACCATACTAAATTCCAGCATTACCGACGGAGGGCGCCACGAACTTTTAAGTCATTTTCAGCCAGGTGTCCGGATACTTTTAATCACATAGTGTAAATACACTCTTCTTATTTTCTTTCGTGTTCCACTCGCAGACAGAATGAGGGTAAACAATTGTCTTTATGCCTTCGCATGAGCCCTAACGTCTCGTGTCATATCTTCGTGGTCCTTACGAGATATGCATGTCGGTGGCAGGAAAATCGTTCTGGAATCAATTTCAAACGCTGGTTCTTTAAATTTTCTCATTTGTGTTCCTCAAAACGAACAAACGGTCTCTTTTATAGATGAACAACAGTTTCAAAAAAATGCTCCCAATAAACGAACTCAACCATTCGCCTTCCGTACCACAATCGTCGCATGCTCGTTTCATTGCATATCACTTTGCAGCGTTACGCCCAGATATTTAAACGACGTGACTGTGCTAAGCAGGACACTGATAATCCTGTATACGGGCATTACGGCTTTGTTTTTCCTACTCATCCACATTAACTTACATTTTTCTACATTTAGAGCTGGCTGCCATTCATCTCACCCACTAGAAGTTTTGTCTAACTCATCTTATATCCTCCTACGGTCACTCAACTTAAACATCTTCCCGTACAGCACAGCAGAATGCTCTCCACCCTGTCCACCAGATCAGGTATTTATATAAATAATAACAGCTTTAGGATCACATTTCTATGGGGCACTCCTGACGGTACCCTTGTCTCTCATGAACACTCGGAGTTGAAAACAGATACTGGGATCTATTACTTAAGAAGTCTTGGAGCCAATCACATATCTGGGAACCTCTTTCATATGGTCTTATCTTTGAGTAAAAGGCAAGCTGAGTTTCAAAAATGCTGATGCGAGGACATAAGTGTCTCTGTCCCAAGAAAATTTATTGTAATCGAACTGAGAATATGTACAAGAATTCTGCAGAAAACCGATGTTAAGGATAGTGGTTTGTAATTTTGCGAGTTCGTTCTTTTGCCCTTCTTATAAACAGGAGTTACCTTCACTTTTCTTGCCGTCGCTCGAGACTTTGCGCGTGGCAGGAGGTTCGCGATAAATGCAAGCTAAGTAAGAGGACTATGACGTAGAGCACTCTTTGTTGGATTCCGTCCGGACCTGGCGGCTTATTTGAATCTCACTGACGAGGAGACTGTACGAACTTCCCTAATCGATTTTACTCCTACTGACAGGGTGAGCAGGACAAGAATAGGACCACTTCAACACATGTAAACACGAAGGCGGAACTCTCAAACGTTATCGAGAAACTCGAGTTTGAAAATTTTGGGCTCCTTAAATACTTTGTAGGGTCGCAAGGCTTCAAGGAATCCCCTATCTAGCGAGTAAGGCCTTATTTTCATTAGCGTCAAGTCTCTGGTCGAATATCACTACCGATACGAATTTTCCCACGTAATCCTAATAACAGATTTATTATGACTTCGAATTACGAGTATTTAATTACGCATTTATTACTATATTCTAGAAAGGGAGAAAAATATTTCTTTTTACAGAGGTTGGAAATGCAGAGAAATTTCTATCAGTTTAGTATAGTCAGTTTATTCATGATACTGAATCTACAAATGTGACAAGTAGAATATGTAACCCATGAAGCACTGCACAAATAAAGATGATACTGATCGAAGAAATATGGAAAACAGTGATTGTTGTATGGTACAGTACATCTCATGTAGGCCGAATTTTTGCACATGCGTGGTTTTTTCAATATGTCTATCGCAAAACAAACTTGGTTTTCTTTCATAAACGGTTCTCGATCCTCAGAAATTTTCGCTGTGTACCAGGCTTATCGAACCATATCACCAGACATACCTCACAAAAAAAGTTTTACCGGCAGCAACATTCGATCCAGAGACCTCGGGCTTGTGAAAATAAGCCCTTACTCGCTCGGTTTCAGACTCTTCCCATATTGCCCATCCTACAAAGTACATAAGCGCTCTTAAGAATTTCAAACTCAGTTTCCTGGAAAACGGTTGAGCGTTACGTCTTCCTGTTTACATGTTAAGTCCTAGTCGTATCCTGCACCTCCGTTAATATGAATCAAATCGTGAGGGGAAGTTCGTACGGCCCCTTTTCAGCGATGTTTACGCCTTCAATGGAGGACCAATAGCATCATGTCACTTCGTTTGGTAATTACATTTTACATTTAGAAAACTATTTCAAGACGATTTCAAGCAAATCTTAACTAACGCTGTATCACTGAACTCCTCTTTCCAAAACATTTCAACTGAATTATATAGAACAATAAAGTTAAATTAAAATATTTGCTCCAACATTTCGCATTATAAGAAGATAAAGGTTATGTCGGTATAGTAAGTTATTTTCCCCCTTACGTACTATAATTTCATTTAAACATCGCTACGTCACCGATAACTCAATGGGAACTATTCGGGATGTCTATGTTACCCGATTGATTCTATAGGTCTATATTACATGAATCCTGAAATTCTGTAGCGCACTAACTCCAAACAGTATTGTTCACTAACATTAGCCTAATATTAGCTTATACGTTCCTTCGTTTTGCAAGCGTTCTGCTGGGAATAGTCATAGAAAAAGAGAAAAACAAAACTGTTCTATACCAAATATTACAAATGAATGACCCATAGTAAAAGTTTTCCACATAGGTGAAATAAAATGTTTATAATGTTCACATGCTAATTGTTTAGTAGGAAAAGGATTACCAGTAATAAAGTTCCATCAAATTTGGGGGATAAACGTGAACCTGAAGCCACAGATCTGGAGCATGACGCGTTCACCAGTGTCTTTTTCTTCTGATTTTTTGTTTTAAGCTTCGTTCGAACATAATCCCCCAAACGTGCCTACTTCCCAGTAAGGTGAAGCACATTTTTCAATGAATATAACTCACTCTGACTGACCATCTTGAGCCTTCAGTTACATCAACCCAATTAATAGTCATGAAATATTATTATGTGCCACGACTCTCACAATTAAATGGAAAGAGAAGTTTTGCCTATTCAGCGAATGCCTTTAGACATCAGTAATTACCCAACGGAGTAAATTTCTGTATCGATTTCCTCAAAATATGTGGTCTACTGAACCTAAAACCAAAATAAGTTCCCCATTATATTTTTTTAGTAACATATATCTCTGCGAAATTTCATCTAAATCCATCACCTATAGTTGAAGGGCTTCCAATTTTATAATCACTGCCACAATATATGACAAATATGGGTGATGAGCAATCAGTGCCTTATATGGAAACAGGAAAGTGCCAAACTGGCTGGACACACATATTTCACAGTGTATTAAAGCGATGTTCCTTACGCGTCTGTGTTTTGTACACCTATTTTAGTCTCATTTCCTGCATTGTACAATCACATAATTTCCTTTGATCAGTAATATCCACTATAGATATAAAATCAGGTATCTGAATACAAAACTAAAGGTAGAGAGAGTACAACAATAATCGCAAATCCGTTATTGCGCGAATTAATATTTTTATATCGATATTGGTTAATTCTTGTTGCTGAAGGAAGATGCAAGTCTGAAAGCTTGTAAAAGGCTGTCAAAATAATAAGACATAAAATGAGAGTCACATGAAACAGATAAAATTTTAATTGACGCTCCAAACATATTTCTGGTAGCAAAGAATTACTCTTCATACATTGTACTGGTAGATGATAACCTGCTACCAGTACAATACGCAACTGTGTTGATGGTGACGCACCAACAGGTAATAGTATATTTCTTTACATAAATTACAGGTAAATATAACCACTGGAGATTGCTACAGCAGGCCAGCCGTGGTGGCCGAGTGGTTCTAGGCGCTCCAGTCTGGAACCGCGCTGCCGCTACGGTCGCAGGTTCAAATCCTGCCTCGGGCATGGATGTGTGTGACGTCTTTAGGTTTAAGTAGTTCTAAGTCTAGGGGACTGATGATCTCAAATATTGAGTCCCGTAGTACTCAGAGCCATTTTTTGCTGCAGCAATAAAAGACACAAAATAGCTACGTCACTAACTTTTTTATTTAGATAGTTTATTTTTCACTATATATCTATTCAAATCGAGAAATAAATGTTCTCGCAACCACGTAGTGAAACTAAAGAAAATGCATCGTGAAAGTTTCAGCAAACTGGGTATGTCCAGTTTTCATACTACGGTTTTAAATTTCTCCCTTGAACTCGTCAATCCGCTTACCACTTCCAAAGCATATTTACAGCACCAATTGAGTACAGTGCTGTGACTTATAAGTTAATTACGCCTATTTTTCCAGGAACCGAAACAGATGTGTCACTTACAAAGAAGTATAGAGGAATGTCTGTGTAAGATCACTGGATGAGGTAAAAGGAACCTTGGGGTTTATCGTCCCGTCGACGACTAGATCATAAGCGACGACGTACAAGACACTTTCCAAACGAATTCTCCGACATCGGTCTTGTGGGATTCAGGGAAACCACGACCGTGCAGGGAATTACACCACCGTCCACTAAATCTAAGTTCGATGTCCTATCACTGTGTTCCCTTGCTCGGTCGAGGAACATTCAGAAGACTACGTATATTCATTAATATGTAAGTTGTTGCTGTGGTGGTGGTCTCCAGTACGAAGACTGGTTTACTGCAGCTCTCCGCTAGACTCTTCATCTCTGAATAAATACTGCAATCCATGTCCATTTCAATCTGCTTCCTATACCAGTGTCTTGGCCCCACTCTGCAATTTTAATTCCCACCCCCTCCACCCAATACAAAACTGCCGATTCCTCGATGTAAGAGAATTTGTGCCATCGACCGATCCCTTCATTTAGTCAAGTTACGCCACGGTTTCCTTTTCTCCCTAACGCTATTCAGTGCGATCTCATTAGTTACGCGATCCACCCATCTAATTTTCAGCGCTCTTCAGTAGCGCGACATTTCAAACGCTTCTGTTCTCTTCTTGCCTCAGCTGCTTATTGTTCACGTTTCTCTTCTGTCCAAGGCTACACTCTGGACAAACACCTTCAGAAAATACTTATTAACACTTAAAATTGTATTCCATGTTCACAAATTTCCCTTCTTCAGAACCGCTTTTCTTGTCGTTGCCAGTCTACGGTTGATATCTTCTCTACTTCGGCCATCAACAGTTATAAAGGGCAGTCAAAGGAAAACGAGACAAATGGATAAATGTAAGTGCACTGTTTATTATATTAAAATTAATCGTCATAACTGTTAATACAGAGTGACAGTTATTGAAATGTATGAAATGAAATCGTCATAACTTCTGAGCGGTTTGCGTTAGAACATTTAAACTGCACGGTTGGCCGCGGGGCATGATGGGAATTGTATGCACATGTGCACGCATTGTGTTGTTGTCGCCCATTTTTCACTTGCATGGGCTCGTCAGTAAGTAAAACTGGCGCAATTTGGAGAACCGAGAATCCCCATTTAGGGAAGGAGAACTCTTTTGACCTTCAACGTGTGACTGCGTGGTGTGCAGTGTCCAGTCAAGGAATAATCTGTGCGATATTCCTTGATGGCAGAGTCAGACGATAGAAATGCCACTTGCAAGCTTAGAGTAGCAGATTGACGGTGACTAACTTTAAACAGAACTTGATTAATTTTCACACACATTTATTAAAATAATAACGAGCATAAAAATAACCTAACTTGGTTCTGGATGCTATTTACATTTGACAATCTGTAGTTCATCTGGTCTTGGTATGTTAATCTTATCCTCACATATCTCTGGTACTTGACAAAGTGTCTATTCATTTATCTTCATGCCTATGTACAGGAATATGGTAATATTATTGGGCGCAGACTGAAACTTGACTACAGACAGATGCAGACTGACTAATTGGAGGTCTGTACACTCGTTATAATACCTCGAGCGTTCAGGTATCACTGCGAAAGGGTGATCCGCGAGGAGAAAAGGTTATACGTTAGCAGCAATCTCATTGGCTGCGTGACATATTAATACGCAGATCGGCGGAAGGAGAATTTGGTCCGTCTCTAAGACAGCGCCATCTCGTACTGCGGAGACGGACGAGCGCTGCGCCTGCGCTGTTGTGCTTAGCGGGGCGCGCTCTAGTGGGAAAGTTGTGTACGCGCTGACTACGCGGAACTATGTACACAACAGTTATGGACGATAATTTCATCCCCATTATCCAAAGTGACCCTGATTTTGACACGATGTGGCTTTTGCAAGACGGAGCTCGACTCTGTCAAAGAAGGAGAGTGTTTGATTTCCTGGAGGAGCACTTTGGGGAACGCATTCTGGCTCTGAGGTACCCACAGGCACTGGCAGGGGTCTCAATTGGCTGACATATTCTCCGGATCTGAACCCATGCGACTTCTTTTTCTGGGACTATATTAAATACAAGGTGCACAGTAATAACACAAAAACCATTGCTGAGCTGAAAACAACCATTCATGAGTTCGTCGACAGCATCAATGTTGCGACACTTCAACGGGTCGCGCAGAATTTCCCTATTCGTCTGCGCCTCATTATCGCCAGTGATGACTGGTATATCAAACATATCATCAAAATCAGTGTTATACAACAATCGATTTGTCAGTCTTATGAGCCCAGTTTCCGAAGGTATGCTCATTTTTTGTGATCAATCACTACAGCCAAGAAAGGAAAGCATCCCTCTCCTTCGACTACAAAGTTACTGCACATCTTTACCATTAATTGTGTTCCTGATAGCTAGCGTAAATCTGTTCCATTAACAAACTGCTGGTACTTGTAGAGCGGTCTCCACTTACTAGAGCCAGTTACTACACGTCCACCGTATATCTTGCAAAGCGGTCTTGAATATGACTGACGAAATGGGGCTGATCATTCAAAATCTAGATCAGTAATTTTCTGGAATGCATTGCTGACTTAGGTTGATCTGAAGTTCTGCAACACATAGGTGACCTACGTCTATAGCAGAGGGACCTAATATAAGCCTCTGGGCCTATTAAAATGCTGAGAAAGCTAAGGCTGGGTAGATGCATTTGAAACCTCTCATGCTGTGCAGAGTAGTCCAGCTATTAACCGTGGAAACAATGAAATATACATGGCCGAATACGTTTTGACAGCATACTATTTACGCAATAGCCCACTTAAAAACTGAGAATCTGAAACTAACTCCACTAGTGAAGTTACGAGTGTTGGAACTTTAAAAGTGGCAACTATTTATTTAAGCTCGTATAAAATACAGTAGATACGTGTTTCAAAGTTTTACTAACTTTCAAAGTAGTCACCTGCATTGCGCATAACTCGTTGCCAGCGATGTGGAAGTCTTAGGATACTCTTAGCAGTGCCAGTTGTGTTGACAGTTCGAGCGGCGCGGTCCATTGCCCGACGAATTTGTAGCAATTCTGAAGCGAATGCCGTGAAGTGTTTCCTTCAGTTTAGAAATCACGTTGAACTCACGAGGGCTTAAGTCAGGGGAGTTCAGTAGGTGGTTTAGCACTTAGTAGTCCCATCAATCAAACAAATCAATCACAGGTTGCACTGAACGTTCTTGAGCATCGTCCTGCAAAATGATGCTCAGGTCCTGTAGAAAGTGTCATCACTTCTGTCTCTAAGCTGGTCGTTAGTTGTGTTCCAAAAATGAACAGCATAGAGACAGAAGTGATGACACTTCCTGCAGGACCTGTTCATCATTTTGCAGGAGAATGGGCAAGCACATGCAGTGCAAGCTCTTACTGATTTGTATGACTGATGGGGCTGATAAGTGCTATACCACCTACTAAACTCCCCTGACTTAAGCTCTCGTGAGTTCAACGCCATTTCTAACCTGAAGGAAACAATTCACGGCATTCGCTCCAGAACTGCTACAAATTCGTCGGGCAATAAACCGCGCCGCTCGAACTGTCAACACAACTGGCACTGATAAGAGTATCCTACGACTTCCACATGGCTGGCAACGAGTTATACACAATGCTAGTGACTACTTTGAAGGTCAGTAAAACTTTGAAACATGTATCTATTTTGTACGAGCTGTAAATAAGTAGTTGCCACTATTAAAGTTCCAATCCTAGTATTTCGTCTACTCAAATGAGGCAAGTGGACAGAAAATGCAGTCCGCAAACTGAAGAGAGAGGAGTTCTTGTGGTGTGGGAAGCTAGAAAAACGCCACTGTTGCCGTACAGTATGACTAAGAATCAATTTATCCACTAGAAGGGTAGAATATTGTACAAAGATTTACGTATAATCTGTCCATATTCTTCTCTTGCGTTAATTTTATAGTAATTCGTATCTGTATTCCATGTACTGTTGAAGCACTTTGTAATAAATAAACATTCCCTGGAAACGTCTGTGCACTGCGTCGCCACTGGTTCTTAACAGGAGCTGCGGAAGATTCGGTGTAATTTCCTGAAATCCCATGTAGTTGTTCCTTTCGACGTAGTGGGATACGGAAGGTGGAGACTCGCATACTCGCTCAGTTTGCAGACCTATCAAAAAGAAAAGGCTATGACCGTAATCTGGTAACTTACTGTCCCACACGCTTCTACGTTCCACTCCCCTGCCCTCCATCCAATTACACACCCAGAACACATTTTATCCCTTTACACGACTCTAATACACTTAGAAATGTTACGCACACATTTAATATATTCCTTTAACCCACTTAATTTGACAATAAACATTAATTTTATACCGTTAAAGCACTATTTTTAATAATTTCCGATATTTCCACTCCCTGCTATTTCCATTCCCTGGATCGTGGAACCTAGTACCTCGACAGAAAAAATGAATAGTACATTTTTTACGGAAATTTAATGTAGTTTAATTTTCTACTACGAAACATTTTCGCTAAAATCCACAGTTTTCGAATTATTCACAGAGAACTTAGAAAAGTGATCTTCATACGTACGTCTTCTCCCACGCTGACACGCATCCTAATTTTCCTTCGCTGAGTGGACTAAAGATAACACTCGACGACGCGGAACTCGCATGAATAATGATTGACTTGCTTGCCATGCAAAATAAAAGCAGAAATTGTTTCGAAAATTAACTGCTGATAACCGAAGTAGAGGAGATATAAAATGCAATGGTGAGAAAAGCGTTCTTTAAGAAGAGAAATTTCTTAGCATCGCATATAGATTGAAGTGTTAGTATTTCTTTTCTGAGTGTATTTGTCTGGAGTGTAGCCATGTATGGAAGCGGTACACAGACGATGAACCGTTTAGATAAGAAGAGAATAGAGGCTTCTGAAATGTGGTGCTAGTGAAGAATACTGAAGATTAGATGGGTATCTCACGTAACTAACGCCGAGGTACTGAAGAGAATTGGAGAGACAAAAAATTTGTGGCATATCTTGACTAAAGGAAGAGATCGGTTGATAGGACCATTGTAAGACATCGAGGGATTACCAATTTAGTCTTGAAGGGAAGTGTGGGAGTTGAAAATCGTAGAGGGAAGCCAAGAGATGTATACATTAAGTAGATTCAGGGTGATGTAAGTTGCAATAATTATTCGAAGATGACTTGCTCAGGAGAGAGTAGCATGGAAAGTTGCATCAAATCAGTCTTCGGTCAGAAGACTACAATATTATTCAAAAATTATCGTAAGAACTGTGATACAGGAATTATTATAAAATATTTAATGTAACAAGTTAAAGTGCCGATTGATGGAAGTCGTCTCTAATGTAACATCAGAGACTGCCTTTATTCTGTTTCCTCTAATAGCCACTTGTATAATAATTACATCTGCAACAGTTCAGCTCTCAATATGAACTCAACTTATTCAACAAATTAATGATTTGAGACATATATGGTATGGTTCATGTGTTAAATTTCGCTTGCGTGCACTTTCGACGTCCCTCTACGCGGCGGTACATTCTATTATAACGGCTGCGCCTTCGATTTGCGCGTTGGGAATGAGAGGCCGCACAAAATGCTGTTATAATCGGTTCTTCGTGCGGCAAAAATGAGTAGTTTCAACACTTGTTAACAATATTTGCCGTGCACCTAAACAGCTAAAAATTTGACAGTTCATTTCTTTCGGTGTAGTATTCCTGTGTGAAAAAATCGAGTGTAGGTTTCGACATGTCTGATTGGACCTTTCCATTGTTAGAGCGAAGAACATATTTGTGTTTTTGTGCAAGGTGAGTAAATTTTGTTACTCAAACATCGAAGCTCCTAGGCAGCATACCTTTAATAATTGAGAATAGATAAATATATTCATATGTTCGTTTAGAGGGGATTATTATATCTTACATGGTACATTTGCAAAATTTGAAAACCTGAAAGTTACTACTGTAGTTTGGAAACTAATTTAAACATTGCAGTTGGGCGCATTTACGCAGTCCTGGTTCGGCACATTTACGCTCTGTTTAGCATTACTGTTCTCACTGGTACCCCACTCAAGGAAAGACAACAGCTGTTAGAATTGAAGTCTAAGATAATGTAGCCACAGGAGAACAGAAAAAAGGTAGAAACTGCTACAAAAGCTATTTTAACCTACGTAGAAAGAAATAATTTTCTGACAGTAACCACACGTAAGGGCAAGAAACTGCTAAAAGCAAGAACAAGGAAATACGAGGGCTGTTTTTTTTTTTTTCAACATACGACTGGCCGCAAATAAAAGAAAAATGTACATAAAATAATAATTTTATTACCAAAAGTACGGTAAAGTCTTAACTTACTTTTCTACATTATCGCCAAAACTATTAAGGCACTTGTCATACCATGACACAAGCTTTTCCATGCCTTCCTCGAAGAATGTTGCCGCCAGTGAGTTTAGGCGTCCTGAAGTTCTTCGTTAGTAGCGAAGCGCTGCCCACCTAACCATGACTTCAGTTCTCGGAACAGGTGATAATCACTTGGTGCTAGGTCCGGGCTGTACGATGGATGTTCAAAAACTTCCCATTCAAACTTTTTGAGGAGGTCTTTTGTCATGTTGGCAATGCGTGGTCGGGCATTGTCATGGATCAAAACAACGCCAGATGAAAGCATTGATCTGCGTTTGTTTTGAATGGATCTGCAGATACGACGTATAGTTTCAGAATAAACTTCGTTGGTTGTCGTCGTAGCTTGCTCCATAAAGTCCACCAGCAGCACTCTTTTATGGTCCCAAAACACAGTGGCCATTGTTTTCCTTTTCGTCAGTGAATGTTTAAACTTTTTTGGCTTGCTTGGGGAAGCTGTGTGCATCCACTGCTTTGATTGTTCCTTTGTTTCAGGATTGTCATAGAGGACCCACGTTTCATCGCCAGTAACAATCGACTTCAAAAAAACGTTTCCCTCAGTGGCATAACATGTGAGAAACAATAATGCTGACGGCATCCTTTGCGTTTTGTGGTCGGTACTCATTATTTTTGGGATCCAATGTGCACACAATTTCCGATAGCCTAGGTTTTAAGTTACAATTGTGTACAAAGCAGACCTTGAAATGTCTGGAAATTCATCAGACAGTTCGCTAATTGTAAACCATCGTTTGCATCTCACCGCCTGATCAACACGCTCAACGAGGCCTACAGTGGCGACAGACTTGCGACCTTGTCCACCTTCATCATGGACGTCTGTTCGTCCTTCTATAAATTTTCGACACCATTCCCGAACACTACCATCACTCATAATGTTGTTACCATACACGTTGCTCATTCTGTGATGGATTTCCGCATCACTACATCCTTCTGCTTGCAGAAAACGGATTACACTTCGTAGCTCATATTTGGCGGGAGCATCGAGCGTAGGCGGCCATGTTTACACGGACGTAGCTTGGCTACGACTGACACTGCAGCTGAAAACGGCAGAGGGTGTAGTGGGGGAGCTATGCAATCGCATGACGTGCAGGTCCGGCCCCTCCCTACCTCTTACTTGCTTAGATGGACGATCGAGGTTGAGAAAAAAAAACAGCCTCGTACGTTGATAGGCCTACTTCTGACATCATTAATGTTCTGCCCAAAGGCTGGTTTCACTTGGTAACTCTGTGCTCTCCTGCCTTCCGCCATATTCTTCAAGTCCCGTAATTTCTACCTCCCTTTATATTGTCTATCATCTTGTGTCTCCTCCTCCATCCACTGTTTCCTCTCACAAACTAGTCCTTCAACAGCGGCTGTTTGCAAGCATCCTCACCTTAATGGACATCCTAGTTATCTTCCTTTCCCTTACAACCTGCAGTAGTCTGGTGAAAAGGATGAAAATTGCCTTGGTATTTAATGCTTGTAGCTATACAACAAATCAAAAATAAATCAAGAATAGGTCCAGTACTTTATATGTAAAAGGTGGACTCAGACGATTCTGCCACAGAAGAGCCATTATTTTTGGGGGCATAAACTGTAGGTAGGACATTGATGATGAATATGCCTTTAATTAAAGTTCAAGCTTTCATGTAGGCCATGTTATGCTAACAGGGCGAAGTTTGCCAAAAATATTTGTTTAATACCAGTAAAATAGTTGTGTTTTGCCATGTTAACTGGTGCAACTAAGACTATAACTTTATTTACTGCCACAAAAATTGAAAAGTTTAGTAGTGTGTTTTATTTAATAGCTGAGCGCTACGCAGCGACCCAGTACACATCTAACTGCGAGTGTGAGTGCCTTGTTGTTATGAAAGTTGGCGTATTTAAAGGAAGCACGAGCGACGTCCTGACGTCATGCTCGTTTGTAATGACCGCATTCGTTCCACTTATACTGCTGATTCATCTGTCGTACTCGCCCCTTAGGTGTTCTTGCGACAGAGTTACGTGTTGTTCTGGCAGACTTAGGTGCAGTTGTGGAATGCATTACAGCTGACGCTATACCTCTGTCTTGCACTCTACGAAAGTCTCCGTGTAACATAAACCTGCGTGCTAAGCAATTCTCTCTCGCCTGTTGTGTGTAACCAGGCCATTGCCCCTACGTGACGACACATTCCGATATATGTGCAACCCTCTTAGCTCTTGGCTAACTTACTGCCTCTGGCTCTCGGTATAGGCAACGAAACTTTGACAATATTCCACGTTTCCAACTCTTTACTATTCCGCGACACTACAATAGTTATTGTGTTCTATGATGTGCGTTAACGTGCCTCCCAGGGTGCGTAACCCTACGGTGTAACAGGAGCACGTTTACGCACTCGACTAGAGCCTATACAAAATTATTTTGCACTTTTAAATGTCATATTGAGTAACAAGTGTACATAACAAATTATACTTCAGTCCCCATGTTACCAGTGTAAACAATTTTAAACACGACGAACCTAAGCAAAAAAAAAAATTAAAAATTCTGAAAGGAAACCCACGTAAATGTGCTCCCGTCTCCACTACTGACAGCAATCTTACTTGATCCCATGTCTGTATTGCGACAACTGTTGCAAGAAAAATAAACATATCTACTCACCGGAAAGATGACCTAATCTTATTTATCATCTCTGAGAACTGCTACAGGCCAGATAAAAAGTTTTGCTTACTGTCACACCATCACGATTTTCAGTCTCCTTAGCTATTGCAGACAATGAAGCATCTGGAATTTCCTGACCAATCAAGAATTTCGGTTGAAGATGTACCGCAAGGTGCTTTCACATATATCGTCCAGCGCACGTCCTGATCTTTTAGCATTTACGTTTTTCCATTCTTCGCCTAAATTCGTTCAGAGCGCATTTAATTTCTCTCCGTCTCCGCAGGGACTGCGCAAATCCACTCTTCCATGGTGCAATATACTGCACAATAGACAGAAGGCCGACAGAATTTTAATAAGTTCTGCAGTCTTCAATATATTGCGCACACCATTAATACCGGACTCAGGCGCTCATTGTTATTGCGTAAGGCTAAGTAAGTATTGAGCGTCCGGCGACCCTCGGTCACGCATTTGACGAGTACTAAGCTATTCTGAATAGTGAGGACGGGTCGACAGCCGAGTTTGCGTGTTCACCATTTCCCGCACCGTGTCGGCCTATTTTGCGCCTCATCAAAGTGGAAGACTTGTCTAGACGTGTTCTTGAACGCCGGCCACACCTCGCCTCTGCTTGCAAGCTGTCTTCGTTGTGCAATCGTTCATTGTCCTTACGTTACTCCATCATTCCTTTCGTTACAATCTTCATTTGTATTTCCTCGCTTGTTATTTTCTTTCGTTGATAATTTCTTTGACTTTCGAAGATATCATTCATCATCTTCTGATCTGAATGATTCTTTTTCACATGTTCCTACATCTACACTGAACAAGCCACTGTACAGCATGTTCTGTTCCACATAGACGTGGGTGGAGGAAATAGTTGCTGTCGCCATCACTCTGTGCAGTTACTTAATCTAAATAATGTTACAAACAAACTGAAAAAGAATTAATTTTGAACAAACAATTGGTCTCAAGTAAAAAATGACAGCTTTCTCGTGATCATTGTGTTGTCTTTACTGACATTATTGTTGTAGATAAAGTCTGCATTCGCCAGTCTACAGAAATTTTCGAAACTTCCAGATGGTGCTATTAGCACTGCCACTTAAGATTGTGCCACACTATACCTACGTCAGGCCCGCCGGATTAGCCGTGCGGGGGAGGGGGGGGAGGGGGAAGGGTACACCGGGGGCCGAACCGCACAATAACCCTGAAAGAGTGGTTCGGTGTCTGGCGGCGCAAGGGTGAAATGGACTGCGGTAGTCGTTGTGGCGTTGTGATCCACTGCTGCTAGGCCCCCGGCTGACATACAATACAATACAATACAATACCTACATCAACCACAACAAACTTCAATAGAATTCTCAAATACACAGAAAAGTATGTTAGGCAATAATGTTAAGTTTAAAAATAGCAGGTTGTTAAATGGAATTTTCCTTAACCTATATAATACGTATCTCTTCTCTGACACCGTCCTCTACCTTCTTTTTCTTCTTCCTTAACATACCGGCACACGTCAGCACCACAAAATCGGCTGCACTAATTATGATTGCCCAATAGGTTTCCATTCTATAGAGCTACTGAACAGTGGATATTCGTTGTACACAGAGTAATCTGATGCACGGCAATGTGCGCATGTCTGGTTCAAGGTGTTCGCGATATGGGGAGTACACCTCGACATCTCGGTGAACAACTTCCCTATTCGGCATGTCTGACGCCGCTTTTAGAATCTACAACGGTTTAAAAATCTTTCTGATGAAAGAAAATGTAAAATAGCTGGAAAGTCATTCAATCAGCATTAAGGTGAAACTTAACTTTTTTTACTTCCCACAGTGTTCAACAAATAGTCAGATGTCCGCTAGAACGTCTCATGCTTGCAAAGGAATGTGTTTTGTGACAAATTTATTCGAATCTGGAGGATGCAATTTATTACTCTAAATGAAAATAAATTTATTTCTTCCATTTCTTTGCGTATACTATATCATTTGCACACCGTTAGAAATCGTACATTAAAATAATACGCAACTGAATAAAATCGGAATTTTGTAAAGAAGAAATATGAAGGGAAGGCTACTCCGCTAACTATGCAGGTGCCAGGTCCCCCAAGCCATCAGAATCTAAACATTTGGTACATTTCATTTGCTTCAGAGGTCCGAGATAGCTGTATCAGATCTTAGTAGACTGCGTTAAAAAGTTTAGTTTTTGGCCCTTCTTGCATTTATATGATTATGTAACAATACTCTCACTTTTTTAAACAGAATGTCGCTTTAGATAATTTTATAAATTATGTGCCTGTTTAACGTAGTGATCTCTTCCTGTTCTGTGGCTTATGAAGGAATTAAATTCAGAACTCTAGTCACGATTCATGTTGTCATCCATTGTGCATATTTGGCGTCATATACAGCGTGTTGAATACTGTACCATATTCTTACACGAGACAGTAATGATCAAACTTAGAAGAAAGCCCATTGAAAATATTTGTTGAGATACAGGCCATCGTGCCGTATAATAACCTTTTGTCTGTTGACACTACTGTAACTTCCCAGTACGGTTACTACTAATCCTTAAACCCACTACTCCAAGAATCACCAACTCGTACGAGCCAATCTGCCACATCCTTCCCAAATCTCAGCTTGTACTCTTTCTCTAGTGACCTGGTTGTTGACTACATGTGGAACACTAATCTTCCTTTCCGCCGTTTTTTCTCGTAGTAACTCTGCATGGAACAGACGCTCCTATGACGTGTGCATGTTTTCCATGGATATAAAATGCACCAATGTCTTCAAATGTCCACATAACTAGAAATACAGCGCATTAAGATCGTGTGAACGGGGACGGCACGATGCTGAACTTCATCGGTCACTTGGAATGCAGCGTTGATGATACAGTCCGGCGAACATGACATATGGCTACCGATTAACGACGTTTGCTAACGTGTAGCACAATGTCATGTCTACCACTTCCACCGTTCAATATCTCGACTGCATTTTACAGTATACCTCGCTTACACTCCATGGAATCATTAATCTCAAAACAACAATTGCTGATGTAGGAGACGCAGTTCCTAACAGTATCAAACTTACAAGATTTTTAATGACAGTACAAAATGTTAATAATTTTAATTACATGTCAGATCACGACGGAAGAAGTCACTCGGGTTTTGCATGCAAACCGGGAAATTAAACAGGACATCAGAGGCAGATAACGAATCTCAAAGCAACTGGACACTGTTTCTTCTTCGAAGCTGGTCAAACATGCTTGCAAGTAGTGCACAAGACACGTCACCGGCAGCGCCGAGGGTCGAGGTCAGTGAAATGATAGGGAACTTTCCAACAAGTATATGCGAAGAATTCCTAGTACAATTTAGAATGATAGTCAAACATTAAGACGAACACATGTCTGCGTAAGTTTCAGAAACACTATTCCCGATAAATATCGTCGAGGGCCATGAGCACCCAGGACCACTGTAGAAAGAAATAAAGGCTCAGAGAGGGGCAGATTAAAGTGAAGTGACAGTAGGGGTGAGAGTAGTCGAGAGGAAGGAGATTTGGCGAGTAATGCGAGCAGCCGGAGTGCGGTGACGCTGCTCATCAGCACCTCAGGGAGCAACATACACTTCAACAACGAGAACATATGAATAGCAGGAAGACGTTATTGATTAGTACTCTCTTCTTGTGCTATAGCGCAAGTGGCCCTTGATTGACAGTGAATTATTTGAAAGTGTTGACGATTTATGATTTGGGCCAAATGGCCAGTAGTTAGCTGACTGAGTGACAGTGACAGCACTCTTCTCTTATAAAGGTGTCTCCTAGTGACTATTGGAAGCATATAGTAGACCGAGTGGCATGAAAGCACTCGCCTCTGATAAACCTTGTTCCTAGTGATTATTGAAAGCAACAGACATTCTGTTATGGAGTTTTGGTCAGACACCATAATAAACAAATGCGTTGATAGAACAATAAATGAAAGGACTTAATGTAATAACTTGCTACATCAGTAGCTAAATCCTGCCAAATCAAGGAGGATTACCACACTATTATAATCGAACACCCATCATTAGCAAGGAGGTTTCCTTCCTCTTCTCTCTGCTATAAGTTTGGCAAAGAAGCTGACTAACCCATATTGTCGTTAACGCCCTGGCGGCACCACGCTGGTAACACCAAAGCCAAAAGAAAAAATCTGGTGTAGGGAAACTATACTAGGATGCGACATACAAATTTGGTTTCAGATGTGTGGAGTGGCTTTAGCGAACTGTGGTGAGTAATGAATTAGGTGAATAATGGGAATAAAAAGCATTTGAAGCTGGAGAATAAAATATAGCAGTTGTGTCACTGAGTCTCACTGCAAGAAGACGAAGGCCTTACCAGTCGCAGCACCCAGAATCCTGGGAGCCCAGCAGGCTAAATGAGTAGCAACACTTGACATTACGGAGTGCCCAGCAGACTACAGGAGTAGCAGTGCCTGAGTTTCTGGAAAGCCAAACAAGCTACCACGAGTGGTAGCGCCCAAGATTCCACAGAGCCTAGCAGGCTACACGAGTAGCCCTGGCCGAGACTCCGGAGAGACCAGGAGAATACATATGTATCAGCGTCAGAGATTCTGAAGATCCCAGCAGAATACAAGAATAGCTGTTCCCAAGACTCTGGAAAGCTCAGCAAACTATATGAGAGGCAGCACCCAAAATTCAATAAAGCCTAGCAGGCTACACGAGAAGCATCGACGGGAATCCGGAGAGACCAGCAGAATACATATGTAGCAGCGCCAGAGATTGTGAAGAGCCCAGCAGAATACAAGAGTAGCAGCGCCCAAGATTCGGGAAAGCCCAGCAGACTACCACGAGTGGCACTGTCCAAGATTCTACAGAGCCTAGCAGGCTGCACGAGTAGCAACGGCCGTGATTCCGGAGAGACCAGCAGAATACATATGTAGCAGCGCTAGAGATTGTAAAGAGCCCAGCAGAATACAAGAGTAGCAGCGCCCAAGATTCGGGAAAGCCCAGCAGACTACCACGAGTGGCAGTGTCCAAGATTCCACAGAGCCTAGCAGGCTGCACGAGTAGCAACGGCCGTGATTCCGGAGAGACCAGGAGAATACATATGTAGCAGCGCCAGAGATTGTGAAGAGCGAAGCAGGATACAAGAGCAGCAGTGCCCAGGACTCTGGAAAGCCCAGCAGACTACCACGAGTGGCAGTGTCCAAGATTCCACAGAGCCTGGCAGGCTGCACGAGTAGCAACGGCCGTGATTCCGGAGAGACCAGCAGAATACATATGTAGCAGCGCCAGAGATTGTGAAGAGCCCAGCAGAATACAAGAGTAGCAGCGCCCAAGATTCGGGAAAGCCCAGCAGACTACCACGAGTGGCAGTGTCCAAGATTCCACAGAGCCTAGCAGGCTGCACGAGTAGCAACGGCCGTGATTCCGGAGAGACCAGGAGAATACATATGTAGCAGCGCCAGAGATTGTGAAGAGCGAAGCAGGATACAAGAGCAGCAGTGCCCAGGACTCTGGAAAGCCCAGCAGACTACATGAGTGGCAGAGCCCGAGACACGGTGGACCAGCAGAGCCCAGCAGACCGGAGGGAGATTGGGAGTAACGAAGTAGCAGAGCAGGCAAGCTAGTGTGACGTATTAAGAATAAGTTCCCTTGGGTTTTAACAAAATGACGTCTTCCAATAGCGTTAACGTACCTGCTGCGGATGCGTTAGTTCTGTTTTCGAAGACATTTGATAGTAGCATAAGACAATTGAGAGAAATCATTGAGAACATGAATGCCGCTTTTGAAGTCGTTAAAATCGAGTATACAAAATTATAATTTCGTATGTGAAGTCTGATACAACAGGAAATGCTAGAGCAAATTTGAAAGTAAGGGAAAACACGAATAATTAGCTTCAAGTGACAAACATTTTAGAGGAGAACTAGCTGATAAAAGAACTATAGATTTTTATGCTTGTCGTATGTTTAAAGGCAGCCAATACCAAGTTGAATCATTTGATACTTGAGGAAATATGATAGATGAGCTATCGAAATCGTACACTGTTGCCGTCGCGAGAGTAACGGATGGGGAACAGCTGAAAGGTGTTCTAGAATTTATGCACTATGCCATGCATTTTTCATTTAAGGATTAGCCAATGACAGAATACAGACAATTGTGTGCAGTCGAGGTGAAAACGTGAATTTAGGCGAGGCCGCGGAAATAGCACAACAAGAAGAGGGAGCGATTGTGTCAGTGAAAGAACAGAACCAGGCTTCAAGGGGAATATATCAGCATAATAATAATAAGAAATAGTTAATACTGGTAAACTGTTACACATGTGGTAAGATGAGACAAGTAGCCAAATACTGCCGTCACAACACCGGAGTAAGATGAATGCTGACACACATGGCAGAAGCAGCACTGAAGTTCCAAAATTATTGTTATCATTGGTATGAGCCAGGACGTACTGATGTGAAACAGGACAGGATTGTTATATGTGAAAACTGTCAGAGTTGGGGGCACAGGGAGAAGGACTTTCGAACTCCCAAATGTTATAGATATGGGAATATAACGCCACAGAGTACAGAAACAATCGGGAAGATTCCAGGGAAGGGGACGGGAAACGAAACAGGTGGTACAGAAAGACAGCAGTCGTGCATAACCACCGTTAAATGGTCCAAAGTGAGAGTAGTGGGAGCGAAGCAAAAAATATAATGATGACTTATTGCAAGGAATTCGCTACAAAACCGAATTTTTTTATAAATACAGGTACACATATAAATATAGTCAAGAGGACTCATAAACCTCTTAAATATCAGTAAATTGTCAAGATGTACGGAAGTTAAAAGGAGTAACACCAGGTATGAGAATACGATGGGTACTGAAAAAAATGAATTTAAGTATAGCGGTAAAGGTGTTAGGCAAACATACATTCCATGTGTTATAAAATGGGACAGATGACCCATATAGTGGTCTATTAGGTAGAGATTTATTACAACACCAGAAAGCCCTCTCTGATTATAACTGGAGACAAATAACAGAAACAGGTATGACATTTCGATATTGACAATACCACAAAAGGAAGTACTGCAAGGATGAAGGAAACATTGAAACTGTAAGATACAAAAGGGATCACTAAAAGGAGATACTAAAAATGAGAATAGGTTAAATGAGTTCTGTGAGGGGGAACAATGCGATACGACACCGGTAAAAGAAAGGAAAAGCTATGAACCAAAGGAAACGACAGGACCCAGGGAAGAAAGCATCATGAGGATCTGACTGAAAACAAAGAAGATGGTTCTCGGGGGGGGGGGGGGGGGGGGGAGGGGGGGCTCAAAATATAATGGTGACAAAACAAGAAGTTCCATAGGGTGTATAGGTTTCAGAAGCTCGAATACAAAATACTCAGGGTAAATGCATATTAGTATGACGAACGCTAGTGAGGTAGTGTTTGATGGGAGTTCCGTGTTCTTAATTACAGAGCCCATACAGGTTGGAGCAACAGTGAGGAGGGTAATAGAAACGTTGGACCCGGCATCGGATTACAAGAAATGTCTAGAGCAGGCAGAACCGCTTCAAGTACGGAGAATTTAAATGAGAAAGAGAAATATTAAGTAAAAAAATTGTGAAGTGAATATTGTGATGTGTTTCATTTAAAAGAGGAGAGATTGTCATTTACAGCGACAGTAAAAAGTAGACTTTCCAAATCGTACGAGAACACAGGCAAGTTTGTAAATGTCAGTCCGTATCAGATACCAGAATACCACAAGAATATATTAAGCGAACATGCAGAAAAAATGTTAGCGGACGATGTTATTGTAGAAAGACTAAGACCAAGTAATGCGCCAGTATTGTCAGCTCCCAGAAACGTCGATGCCTAAGGAAAACTAAAATACATGTTGGTGAAAAACTATCTTAAGGTAAACGAGATAATCGGTAATTCTCGATGAGACAGGAAAATCTAAGTACTTTTCCACATTGCATTTAGCCATCGGATATCGACAGAAGTTGATGGAACATATTTGGACCATATCATCTGTTACAGAAGTTCTTTAAGAGAACATAATGAGAAATTAAGCGAGATATTTGACGGAGTAACGAAACACAGACTGAAGTTGCATACAGACACGTTAATTGTTATGGAACTTTAGTTTAGACCACACGCATACAGAAAGAAATTCAATACAGTAATAGCATACAAGCCACTAACGTGGCTTTTTTACTTTTTTATTTTTTTTAATGCGAAAGGACCATCAATACGTTTATTAAAATGGAAACTGAAATTAAAATAATGTTCATACAAGATTAACAATCCAGGAAGACTGAATACCAGTGCAAATGAATTAAGGAGAATGTGAGAAAGTGATGAATAAGCTCAGGTGATCGAAAACAGAGAGCCAGTTTGAAGAATAACCGAGATTACTTAGTTTGAGGAAGAAATGTTAGAGCTAAGTGAGGAACAGAAAGCCGAAAGTATGAAGGAAATACATGACAGTTCATTTAGGGGACATCAAGGGATTCATAGGAACATGGACCATCTAAATGGATATAGTTCATGGAAGGAAATGTAAAGGGACATCAAGGAAACCATTAAACAATGCGATAAATGTCAATGAAGTAAATTCACTCAAAGTAAGACCAAGATAAAATTAATTATTATGGACATGGCAGAAACCGTGTTTGTCAAATGTCATACGGACATATACAGTCCAATAAATACAACTGCAGAAGACAAGAGATGTATTTTCACTTTTCTGGATGGTATGTGCAAGTTTACCGTAGCAATTCTGATAGAGAAGCAAGACGCAGACATAGTAGCAGGTAAATTAATTCGAGAATTTGTATTAAAGTATGGTATTCCTTCAATAGTGTTGAATCATCAAGGCTCAAATTTTCTGAATGAAGTGTTTAGAAGAGTATGAAGATTACTGAGAAAAAAGAAGATACAGACAACCGCAGTCCACTTGCAGACAAATGGAGCATTGAAAAGCACACATCGGACGCTGATGGCGTATTTGAGGCATTTCATAAATGATGATCATAAGAACCGGGACAAGCAAGTGCCCTATAGCACTTTTATTTTCGATAGTAAACCACGTAGCAGCAAAGGGTATACTTCTTTTCAATTAATTTTTAGAAGAACAGCGAATTTACCCAGAATATTACAAAAGGAGACAGCCGCGATAGGAAGTGATTATGAGGATTAAGTATATCAGTCCAAAGCTAGGATGCAAGAAGAACGAGAGATAAAATAAAAGAGGCCAAAAATATAGTCATAAAGAGAAATAGGAGACAAGACTGGAAAGTAAATTTTAATGTATTGGAACCTTATAACTAAGATGAAGTTAGAAATGTACGATTAGGATGTCGCTTACAGACCCATCATGATGCCATTCAGCGCAACAACCAGGCTTCTGATTACCATCGGAAGAAGGTGAACCTTTAATTATCACAGGTACAGAAAGATGCGTGGTGTCTTGGAGATTTACACTATATAGATATCACCAGGGACATACTAGCACCATAAAGCCGAGATCAAGATAAACAGTACTATATGGAAATTGGTAACCTACGTGAATTTTAGGACACTAGATGAAAAATTTCAAACTGTAAGAAGCGCAGGATTAAAAATGATCGAATAATGTAAACAGGGAGGGGAGCAACTAAACATTAGCGCAGAAGAATGTAGTATGCCAGTTAACGAGCTTCCGTACACTGTAGAACCATTGCTAGAGACCAAATCCATCATATAGCAATTAACAACGCCAATAAGGAGACAAGAAAAGAGGTATTCTTAACTTTGTAGTGGAAATCAGTAAAATCTGATTCCGAACCTCAGACGAGGCAGACGCTGCTTATGACAAAACGGAGAACTGTAAAATGGTGTCAAGATGAAAACAGCTGCTGAAATTGTCCAAACAACCACAGGCTGTAGTCCGAGCCACATTGTTAGGTTTGCATAAAACCATAGATTCAATCGCGGCCAATGGGCAATTACTCAAAAATGGAATGAATATGTCAGAACATTTTATTACATATTTTCTGAGTAGTTCAGACCATGGGCTCAAGAGGATTGCCGCATTCATGACGGACAATGAAAAACTTTTGCAATTGCATATTTATTAAATGAAGTAAGTATGGAATACGAGCAATTGCTCCTCTAATTGTAAAGCCAGTACAGATTGTGAAATATTAAATGCTAATTCAAAATGAATCAAGAGAAGTAAAATTTCCACTACTTCTAGTAGAAGAATATGCATATAAATTATTGAAAATTATGGATCTAGATTTATCAGTAAATAATGGGATATTATGCTATTTGATTAGCACTCAACTAATTGAAAACAAGGATTTTAATTTCTACAAAATGTTACTGGTTCCAATTGAGTAAAGTTATGGTACAGAACAAAACGCTTACATAGAACGAGATAAAGAATGTTTGCTGGTAGATGGCATTATGAAACAGTGCACTAAGTTACCACTTGATCCATTACATTGTAAAGGAACGTACAATCAAAGAAGGATATGTAAACAAACACATGTGTTTAGTTCACTGTACAACCAGGAGGACTGTGAGGTGAAATTTGTGAAAGAGAAGCACATACCCAGTAACTGAGCCAAAAAATGATTTCATTAGAAAGAAGCTTATGGACAACTTTGAGCGTTAATGAGTGGCTGTATGTAATGCTTAAAGAGGAATACATCACTGTTTTGTGTAGAACGTATACAGCAAAGGATATTAAATTAAATGAAACAGAAATATTCAATTTTGAGAAAAACTATGAAGGACGTGGGTCATACGTATGTACACGATCAGACAACGTGATACAGACAAACTATAACAGGAGAGAAGTAATATCAGATGTGAATATGAACTTAGATTTTCGTAACGAAGTGGAAATAAAAATCAGTAGCTCAGAAATACAACTTGAACTGCCTTTAAAGCATATCACACCAACTTAGATGACATACTAGCAGCGGGTAAACGAGTGGAATCCATAGTTAAAAAACAACTGGAATTAAAACGAGAAAAGAAGGTATAGATTTATTCCACTGCCACATATATGACCATAAGTTAATTACTTGTATTACTACATTCTTTATGTTTTGCAAAATATAATTGTTGAAAATATTTACACAAGAAATTTTTTGATCAACCTAGAGATGGGATCCGCTGCCAATGTATTTCTCTCAAGACCATAGTAGTTCAAGCACCTGAAATAAACAATATCCTTACGAGTAGTAGAGACAGTGGAGGAAACGGTCATATGGAAGAAACCCGAGAAACTAAATTACCAAGTGGTAGTTACAAATAGATCTTAAGATGTTTCCTTTCAAGTGTAGAATAAGGTGAAACGGATGTAAAAACTTTTTAATTACAATAAAATGTTTCCTTTCAGATATAGAACAAGGTCAAATGGATGCCACGACTTTGTAACTACGGTAAGATATTTTCTTTTAGCTATAGTAGAACGGACAATTGATGTAAAAAGAAAATTTAAACGGCACTTTGAATAACGCACATTAATGTGATTTTGCGGGGAGGTATCAAAATCACAGAAAAGTTGCCAATTTTAATTGTATGTCAGATCATAAAATGACAATAATTTTAATTACATGTCAGATCATAACGGAAGAAGTACGCTTGGTTTTTCACGCGCACAGGGAAATTAAACAGGTCATCTGGGGCAGATAACGTGTCTAAAAAGCTACTGGACAGTGTTTGCTTCTCCGATGCTGGTCAAACGAGCATGTCGAAGAAAGCTTCAAACAGAATATGCCCGACAGATATCGCAGAGGGCCGTGTGCACATAGAATTATTGTAGACCAAAATAAAAGCTTAGTGAGGGGCAGATTAAAGTGCACTGACAGCAGGGATGGCAGTAGTGAAGTGGAAGGAGATTCGGTGAGTAATCTGAGTAACCGGAGTTCAGTAATGCTCCACAGCAATAAACCAACTATGAAAGGACGATGATGGACCCTGGTGGACACACGGCAACTATAAGCTAAGTAACAATTTTCAGCATTCATTGGAATAACACTGAACAGAGACTAGCTCTCTCTGTCTCAAAGAATTAAGTTAGAAGAATTTCAGTGAATACCAGGAAGAACTTACTGATTGATACTTGTCTCTTTTGGTGTAGGACAAGTGGCCCCTAACTGACAGTGTATTATTTCAAAGTACTCTGTCCGCAGCTCGTGGTCGTGTGGTAGCGTTCTCACTTCCCGCGACCGGCTTCCCGGGTTCGATTCCCGGCGGGGTCAGGGATTTTCTCTGCCTCGTGATGACTGGGTGTTGTGTGGATGTCCTTCGGTTAGTTAGGTTTAAGTAGTTCTAAGTTCTAGGGGACTGATGACCATGGATGTTAAGTCCCATAGTGCTCAGAGCCAAAGGACTCATGACTTACGGTTTAGGCCATGTGAATCGGTACTCAGCAGACCGAGTGACAGTAAAAGCATTCGTCTTTGATAAATGTCCTTCCTTGTGACTGTTGAAACCAGTTAGCAGGCCGAGTGGCAATGAAAGCACTCGCCTATAATAAAGGCCCTTCCTAGTGGCTATTGAAAACATCAGACACTCTGTTAAGGGGTTCTGGTCTGTCACCTCTATGAACAAATGCGTTGATATAACAATAAACGAACTGAATTAATGTAACGTAATATTTTGCTACTTCAGCAGATAAATCCTGCAAATTCCAAGAAAATTACCAACCTGTTGTAATCGAACACCCATCCCAACCAAGGAGATTTGCTCACTCTCATTTGTGCTCTGAAGCTAACTAAACCCATCTTGTCCTGACTGCACCATGCTGATGAAACCGAAGCCAAACGAAATAAAATTGGTGTAGGGGAAACTCTTCTGGAATGCGACATACAAATTTGGAGTCAAATGTGTGGGGTGGTGTTTGCATTGTCGTCAACATATTCACTGCGCCACGCAGATAGCAGCGAAGCCTAAAGAAAAAGAACTGGTGCACAGAAACCATGCCGGGACGCGGCAGAGATAAACACAACCAATAAGAAACGTGCAAAGAATGTCAGCAAGAAGAGAGCCTACATTTTATGAGGTTACCATTGCTGTGCCTCTATCTTCAGGAGAATAAATATAACATCTGTGAGTTGTGGAAACACGTGGTTAAACCACTCTGCCCACACCAATCAGATATGCTGTTGAAATTTCCTGGCTAATCAAAACTGTATGTTAGTCCAAGACTCGAACTCGAGACCTTTGCGTTTCACGTGTAAGTAATCTACTAACTTTTTAATTCTTTTTTTTTACTTTTGAGGTTACATCGGACTGATAACATCAACAGCAACCGAAATGCAGTTTAAAAAAGTAAGGGAATGTGTGAACTCAAACTCGGGACTTTGTCTCTACATTTCACGACGTCTGTACGGAGCTACTTTTTTGTTCTTTTTTTAATTATTTTTTTGCCATGGAGAACCAAAACAACGAAAAGGAAAGTATAACTTTATTAAGACAAACATTTATGTTTCGCCCCCGCTATCCAAAGTGCGTTGGAATCGCATCACTATAGGCGAGGAGGATGAATACGAGGGTAACAAATAGTTGAGAAATGGAGGAGAACCAAGTGATACCCCTCCGTCGTGGCAGCAGCACGTGGGGGCAGAGTGGGCAGGGGTGAGACACAAGAGGCTTGGCCACGGCGTCCCCATCACCATCAGCACAATCGTTGGCGATATAGGGAGGAAATAAACACTGTGCCCCTCAAAAAGCCGACCAGTAACTGAAAATATGAAGGACAGAGAGGGTCGGCGCCGTCCAGGTGTCAAAATATCCGCGGGAATGGGAAAATAAACGAAAAAAGAGCGCTCCATATGCACCTGACACAGCCCAACTTCGCGAAAGTTTTCCAATACTGGGACCATCGTTGTATATCGTCATAAGTATTTTGTAGAAAATTTCGGTAATAGAGACGCGATTTGTCATCATCGCCGTAAAGATCTTCATCGTTCGCTCTTTGATCGAAATGACAGCCCGTGACTTTGTTGTAGGAAAGTACTTTACGTCTGGGTGAATGAAGGACTCAGGTGTAGTGACATGCGGCGGTACACGGAGACAATAGCTAGCTATTATTTGACGTGCTAGGCGGGAGACAATCTCAATTGCTCCACAACAGAGGTGGTGACCGTCGTCGTCCAGATTGTGATATGCAGAGCAGAGCAGCGTGTCCCACAGCCCACTATCGTGAACCGTTTGAATGGTGTTGAACTTTTCGGAGGCTACGTAGTAACGCGTGGCCCCTACCGATTATGGGAGGAATCTCCGGTGTACATCGCAGGGCACCGCAACCTGAGGCATTTGAGTTCAAAAACGTGACGGTGTATAGCTCGCAACAAAAATACATAGAAGTCCTTCGGAAAAGGCGGTAGCGTTCGCGGACGTAACTAAGTGCCACGATAAAGAAAGTCACATGCATAAATGGCGGCGGAATGTTACCCACCGCCATCAGTGGAATGAAAGATTCGAGGGCAAGAAGGTCCAGTATGTGGTATGTAAGAGATTCACCCCTGCCGCGTCAGTGCTTGAACATGGCAGTCATGAAGAGCGCATCCACACTGCAGCGAACGTTCCAGAGTCGGAGGCCTTCTTCTCTTGGAAAGAGGGTAACTGTTTCGTACTTCAGTTTTATGGGCGAGCCAACCGTCAAAAAGTATCCCAGGCCCGCCTGTAGACGCCGGCCGATCACAATAGACCGCGGCAGCAGCTATACAATATGGATCATCCGAGAAACCACTTATGTGTTCAGATATGTGACACGTTGCTATCGGTCGAGCTAGAGCAGGAAATGTCGATAGATTGTCCATGCATTAGCCGCAGGATACGGCGGCAGCTGACCGCCGCGGATTGGTACACGGATGGGGTGAAATCGATGCCGAGTCGCGAAATTGTTGAACGCATGGAAGCGGTGCCAGTTCTTCCAGCGTAAGGCCTCACCCCGTCTGCATTGCCGCCATTTTTCCATAACTACACTACCCGTCACGGCTCCACGCTCCAAAAGAAGTAACAGGACTCTTGCGACCTCCTCCCTTGCACAGATCAAGTAGCAAGAGGTCATCCACGTATGCCCGACATCTGGAAGTATAACATCTTAGTTCGACCCCTGATAGTGCGTTCATCAGCCGCCCAATCAGCATTTTCAGAGCTACGGCAAAAATCACAATGATAGCGGCAACCCCGTCGGAGCGAGCGGCGAATGGGGACTGATTCTGCGACCCGTCCATCGACCTGAACCGAAGACTGTGCTTCTTCATGAATACACCCCAATGATGCGGACAAGAAATCGCATATTTGCCACCATCGTGTGTAGGTACTCACTGCGCAACCTGTCGAAAGCGCTATCAAAATGAACCGCCACAATTGCCGCTTTAAACTAACACTCCTTGGTCACTGCTGTCACATCACGGCAATCTCCAGGGGCCGTTTCGACGTTCACCGCACCACCCAGACTCGTTTGTTTTGGGAAATGTTTCTATTAAGGTGAAAGCGACGATGTAGAGCCACGAGCCGGACGAAAATCTTAATAGTCAGCGTTAAGCAAAGTGATGGGGCGGTATCCCAAGCGACGGGTTATATACTCGCACCGGTATACCTTCCATAAATGCTGGTAGAATCGACATATCTGGCTGTACGAGCAGTTCGTTGTCCATTTTTGTCCATCTCGGAGCCATTTCCACTCGTAAGGCTCAAATGAATTCAGCAGAAAGCCGATAGATTCCCGACGATCTGTACATAGCACCCATGGCGATTGCTTCATAGACTTCGTCGCTGATCAAATCTTCTATCATAGCATCCGCATCCACATAGATTCCTGACGATCTGTACATAGCACCTATGACGATTGCTTCATAGACTTCGTCGCTGCTCAAATCTTCTATCATAGCACCCGCATCCACACGTATAAGGGCATAGCAGACATGTATGCCGGTAGGATCGAGGTCCTCGATGGGGCTATCATCCTCCCGATTGAGTTTTGATAGTGCTTCACAAATGCATTGATAATTTCTGCCTGACGTGTTACCCTTAGTGGCCAGCAGGTGATCAGCTTCGTGACCAAGTGCTGACGTCGTAATTTCCATTCTTGCACAGCCTAGCACACCGAGGAACTCTCATTTAATATCACGTCCTGGTGACATGGACGCACCATCGCTCTCTGAGTCTGTCCTGGTGGGCAGTCATCCAAGTGGCGAAGTCCTGCAAAGTAGAATTCAGTTCTATGCTGCTATCTCCATTCTGTATATGATTAATGTACGTCGCATCGCCAGTGTGGCACATCGAGCAACCTATCAAGCATCGCCGTAAATAATCCTATTCGCTTTTCACATGCCTCTAATGCCACAACTGTTTGTTGCCGACAGTCGGGATCTTGGAGATTTTGAATGTTGATCTTCCATAGGGTTCGACTTCTCCACACTTTCCAGCGTGGGAGAACCTTACAAATGTAGGCGCTGTAATCGAGAAACGTCAATGGCCAGCCCAACGTTTCGCATCTTTTACAGCAATGGCAAAGCTTATAGATGTATAAATGTGATCCAGTCTGTTAGCCAAATTATTTCATTTGGGCATTTCCGTGGAGCAACTCCCATGTGTCACGAAGCGCAAGAGCGCGAATGACAAAGTGCTGGTAGATGTCAGGCTGTCGCCACTAATCCTTCTGGCTGAAAACACTACTGAAATCCTCACCAAGGAGGGTACGTTCGTGACATCCAAGGAAGAGGAGGTAATATCTTCTGCGTAAAAGTGGGCCCTGTCAAACCGTTTTCAAGTACCCGGCACAGCGTAGATGTTAATTATGCTCGTTTCCAACGTCGTGAAAGCCATTCCTCTGGCAGAGAGAATATAGTGGACGTTATCTATGGAGAACCCATCACGGTTGTGAGCAGCTACCCCGGCGCCATTATGATCCCCAGGAGATGCATAGGTCCGGTATCTAGCGACGTGCGGTTGCGCAGCGAAGTGATCCTTCTGCATCAATGAAATGCCTATATCATACGCCCAAATCATCTCCTTTAGACGACGTTTCTCGAATGGTGAATGTACATCGTCAGTATTCATCTTTGCATTACGGCAGGCATGGCACTGATACCCATCCTAGCAGTGTGTGCATGGATTAGTCGGCATCGATGCGGGATCAGTCTGGTGAAGGCACCCATCCGCTCAGCTCCCTTCACCGTCATCAAGCATCAGTTCTTCGCCTCGGGCACCGGCGAACACTCCACGCGGTCCGGAGTTTCCTTAATGCCATTACCCGATGCAGGAGGAACCAGTGACGCTTCGGTTTACATGTCTTCAATCTCCGCTGGCACTAAAACAGCAGCTTGTCTGTTATGCCGACCGAATTCTAGCCTTCCAGATAGGCATGACATGCCTACGGTGATGGAGGCATCGATAGGTGGAGTTCCGATGTTGTTCAATGGCCTCAATCAGTTGCGAAGATGCGTAGGCGTCGTTCGGGTGTTCAGCCACATCATCGTCAGGGAACTCGGAAACATCCCGTGCAGATGTCGTACGGCGCTTTTTTGGGGAACGCTATTTAAGTGATCACCCCTCCGTTTCAGGGGATGAGAGGAAGTCACGCCTGTCTGCCAAAAAACCTTCGTCGGAACAATAAGGCAATCGATCCCTGTTGCAGTACCTGTCGCATGATCATCCAAAGACTAAACAGATGCTGGAGGAACGATCGAATGAGGTGCGTCACCCAGTCCCGACTCACTAACGTGTCCACGTACCGCCGATCTTCAGGCGGTACAGAGAGGACCGTCGCATAAGACACCAGTAGCACTGCCATCGCCGGAGACGGTGCTTGCCTGACAGAAGGCAACTGAGTAATCTGTCGCTGCGAACAACTCGCCCGAGGTTACCTTCTTATCCACATCCAGAACAGGTCAGTGGCTGACCATCGTAAATCAGCAGCGCCCGGCAGCCAATGGTCAGATACGATGGAACATGGCTTTTGTGATCAAAAGTGACTTGACGTGCCCGGTTAAGAATGTCCTCAATTGTGCCCATCGTTCCGCCGTGTGCCCATGTATGTTCCGTATGGCCGGAAGGCCACTACGTCATCGGACGGGAGTTCAAAAGGCAGCTCCAACACCCATCCGGTCTGGATCCCCACACCCACATGTTCCACCGTGACCGCACCGACGTTCTCGTCCGAATGCAAAAGCGGATGCCGGGTTTGGTCGTCTGCAGAATCCTCTCACTCGCAGAGTCGTTAATCACTTTTTAACAAATGCAGTGGTACTAACTATGAAAAGGTTTATTCCTAGAAGTTCCGTTGCCAGGATCTTAACATTTCCACAGAGGAACCATTCCATTTCCAAAGCATCCGATCTTGCGTATTCTTTACAGAAGCTGAATCGTAATGTAGAATTCCTATATTTATTCGCCATGATAGATAGAGACTGGCACACGCCTCGCAAGCGGAAATACCGCACGTCCGCTTCGTGCGGCAACTAGAGTCGAATGTCTGAGACTCGAACTCGGGACTTTCGCTGCTGCTGCACCAAGTGAGTTAAAGGAAGGAGACGAGGTACTGGAGGAAGCACAGCTGCAAGGACAAGTGACGAGTCGTGCTTAGATAGCTCAGTTGGTATAACCCTTGCCCCAGAAAGGCAAAGGCCCTGAGCTCGACCCTTCTGGGAGCATCCCCCAAGCTGTGGCTAAGCCGTGTCTCCTCAATATTCTTTCTTTCGGAAGTGTTAGTCCTGCAAGTTTCGCAGGAGAACTTCTGTGAAGTTTGGAAGGCAGGAGACGAGGTACTGGGCGAAGTAGAGCTGTGAAAACGGGTTATGAGTAGCTCAGTTGGTACACCACATGCTCGAGAAAGGTGAAGATCCATGTCTCGGGTCTCGGTCCAGCACATAGTTTGATCTGGAAGAAGTTTCATATCAGCGCACTTTCTGCTGCAGAGTGAAAATTTCGTGTAGATATGATATTGCCGTAATATTTGTTCGGCCATGTGCGCGAATAATGTTTAACGTTCGTGCAAATGTAGGGAATGTCGTCCTAGAATGAATGACTTCTGCTCCCAGGTTGCTGCTAGAATCTCGTGGCATGATTTTATCGTACTTAATTTCATAACTGCACTACGCAAAGTTAATAAAAAATCAATAGTTGCATCTTAGTCCGTCGTACTTTCTGAACTTTACCCACCAGTAACTAAATGTTATTAATTAATCAACGATTTATCACCGCCAAAAAAAGAGGTGATATTCTCAATTAAGTTGGACAAGGGGAGTCTCACAGCTATTGAGTACTGAACGTTCTCGACACAAGTATTTGCTTCCGGACATCTGTCTACAGGGCTTTTAATTATTTTTTGACCATTACTGTTTCCTTAAACAATATGGCAATTTTTTCAGATATTCTTCACAATTTGCTATGGGCTGCTCTGTTGTGATTCGAGAACAAAGAGAAAATAATCAGCAATAGAAAAGAAAGCAAGCAGTGCGATGGTAACGGCGACTTACCGCATGTGAATCAGGTAGTGTGTGATCGGCAGGTTGTGGTTGTCTGGTGGGGGCGCCCAAGACAGATTGACAGTCCTTGATGTGAATCCCATGATCAAAGGCCGACCAGGTGGGTCTGGCACATCTGCAAACAGACAAATACATGCTTCATGAATCACATATAGCATTTTCAGTACAAGTTGAATGACGGCCAGTGTGGCCGAGTGGTTCTAGGCGCTTCAGCCGACCGCTACGGTCGCAGGTCCGAATCCTGCCTCGGGCATGGATGTGTGTGGTGTCCCTAGGTTAGTTAGCTTTAAGTAGTTCTAAGTTCTAGGGGACTGATGATCTCAGATGTTAAGTCTCATAGTGCTCAGAGCCATTTGGACTTGTAAATGAAATGAAATAATACAATATCCCGCCAATAAAAGAAAAACTTAATTCTTCTTTATCCACACCATACTTTTTATGATAACTTTTGACATATAACTTCACTGTAAATAAATAGTTTCTTTGTGGTTGAGTTTTATCGCTTTGTTCTAGCTGCAGTGACACGTAACGCTTTTAGTTAAGTATAACCTTTAATTACCTCCCTGTGCAACTTTAACTTCTTCGGCTTGACTCCACCACAAATAGGAAGTAATTAAATTTCATCTTCTTACCCTTCTGCTTTTACGACCTCATTAGACAACTTAAGTCAGTCATTTTCTAGTCATCTCATTCAATATGCTTTCTTTCCGAATTCCCCAGTACCTATTCATTCGTACTGATCTCTTTTGTCATTTCTCATCTGTAAATCCCCATTTTACTGAATGTCGTTTGACTGTATTTTGTTTGGTCTTATTTTTATGTTTTCCAATTTCTTTAATATTTTCTGCTTTGTTTTGCAAATCGTCTAGGGTTAATTCTAGCTCTTCCATAGCCTCTTTATCCATCCGATTTGTTGCTTCATGTTGCAAAGTTTCCTCGTAATTTTTTTGCTAATTTACTTTTTGGTGTTCTCATATTGTGACCCAAAATGATATTCTTACCTTCTGTATAGTACCTGTAAAGGATCCCAGTGTATCTGTGCACCACTTCATTTGGCACGGTCCGAGCATGTTCTAGCTATTTTTCTCTCTACTTTTAGTATTTCGTCAGTTCTGTTTTTCTGGGTGACAATGAAAACAGTTTCACTTTCGTATGTCACTCCTGGTTGAAGAACCGTCTTGTAGTGTTTCAATTTAGCTTTTAGCGAGAGGCATTTTTATTGTATGTAAACCACATTAATTTTTGAGCTTTTATCGTTTTATTAGTTCTTTCTTGCCATGCAGGTTTCTCGTCCGAGTTGTGTGTATATTTCTCATAGGTATTTGAATTGTTTCATTTTTTTTACTTTGCTGTTACTTATTGTTAGGCAGTTGATTACTAGTAGATCTGCTACCATTATCTCAGTCTTCTCGAATGATGTGTGTAGTCCTATATTTTGTTCTATATTTTCTAGGCCTGTTATTTGATCTCTCTTTTCCTGAATGTTATGAACTAGTAACGCAAAGTCATCTACGAATCCCAAGAAATTTGAATTTATTTTATCTTTCTTGGATCCATATCTTATGTTTTTAGGATTTTCCTCGCACCATTCCCTCGTCACGTACTCCAGAGCACAGTTCAGAAGTAATGGCGATAAATCATCTCCCTGTCTTAAGCATCTTTTAATCGTAAGCGACTAAAGCATTTCTTCTCTGAATTTTACATTGGATTTGGTGTTTTCTAGAGCTAAGTTTATCATTTGTATTAATTTGGGACGGCGTCCGAAATTACTTAGTATCTTCATTCTTAAAGATCTATAGATACAATCATAAGCTTTTTTGAAGGCTACAAAGCTTATGACTTGTTGTTTTTGTCTTCATTTTCAGCAATCGACTTCGATTTTCAAAGTGATTATCTGTTCCAGGCAACTTCTACAGGTCCGAAATCCTTCTTCATATACTCATAGTGCCAGTCCAAGGCGACCTTTACAACGATTATATACAGTTCTTGCCATGACCTCATATGTGACATCCAAAAGGGCCAAATCCTCTATAGTTTTCTAGATTTGATTTGTCTCCTTTTGTATGTAGATGATGAAATATATGGGTAGCTATAGTCCAGTGTTCTGGTAGTTCTTTTTTGTTCCAGAGTTCACTCTGCATTGGGTAATGATATCTTCACTGGTTCTGCTGCATATTTCCTACAGTCTGCAAATGATATAGCTTCCACACTTGCTTTGTAGTTTTTGGGTTCCTTCAGAGCTTTGTAGACTTCATGCATTGTGGGTGGATTTAGGTTTTCTGCAAGTTTTTTAATAGGGGTATTTCAATAGATCTGGAGAATCTTCGCAATTTAGTAACTTATAGATGTTTCTGCTAAAATTTCTGTATTTTTTCTGTTGCTGTGGGTCTACTTATTATTTTCATCCATTGACATGTATATTGGAGGATTATTTCCTTGTAGTTGCTTGCTAAATATTCTGTAGTAACCCCTTCAGTTTGTTTTCTCAATATTTATATGTAATTAGAAGTACATGTAAATCTTTGTGGTAGTGGCGTTTAACCCTTCTTTATTATTTTTGAGTTATCTTTCTTCGTTTTGCGAGTCTGAAGTGTGAGTCTTGTGCTTTATGACTCTGATACTCTAACCAGGCTTGGTGTTTACCTAGCACTTTTTTATGACATTCATTGTTCCACCATTTGCGTTTTTTTGCTTGGATTTATTGGGGCTACTTGTTCAGCTGTTGGTGAAGTTAGGAAATTATTACCACTATATCACCTGCTATTTTTATATTCCTTAGTTGTTCTTGATATTCCTTGCTATTCATCAATTTATGATGGTCGTAGGTTCCCTTATTTTTGGGTTGTGATTTTTTTTTGTCAGTAGGGTGAATTTATTTTTATCAGCTAATGATCTGATCGCATAACTGTTCCTCTTGAACTTTCACGTTTTATATTTGTCTATGGTAATTTTTATCCATACAGATATAATCGAGTTGCCATTCACTTTTTTTCAGTCTGGATTTTTCCAAGTTTTAAGCTTATTTGGTCTCTTCTTGAAGCATGTTAACTTTGAGGTCAAGTCATCCGCAATATTCCACCAGTCATATGTCATCTCCGTTCTTCTTTGTACTGGCCATTATCCTATTATGTCTCTATATGTGGTTTCGGTTCCTCACTGGGTATTAAAATCTCCAATCAAAATATTGGTGTGATTTTTATTTATGTTTATTGTCGTCACATTATTTCTGTTATTAGTTGGGACATGGGCATTCATTATTGCGTATATTTTATTTAAGCTTTTATAATTATTGCTGATAGCATGGGAGAGTGTGACTTAAATTCTGTTACGGATTCAGTTATTTTCAGACTGACCACATATGCATTTCCGAATTGTGGACCTTGAATCATTACCCTTGCTCCTTCTATTCTCTTGTCATTTCCATATCCCTGTGATTCTATAGGTTCTTGATAAGTGTTTCTTATTTCTCGAAGTCCAGTTATCAGAATCAATTTGTGATCCATTCCGTCTGTCAGAATTTTGAGTTTCCCTTGTTGCCTGATAGTATTTACGTTGCGTGCAGCTATGTAGTTTATCTATCCTGCCTTCATACTAAATTTGTATCCCCTGTCAGTCTTTGGTATTTTCAAATTCTCCGACTCATCTAAGTTATCTTTCATCTATGAATGAGAATTTTTGTTTTTATTCACTTTTTGTGTTTAGCATGTTATCACGACACTATACGAGATCAATTTCCATGAATCCAAGGCAATATGGAAAACACGAAAGAAAGTAAAAATAAACTACGTGCACCACACGCCATCCATTGCACGCTCAGTAATTTAAAGAGTCTGTTACAAGTAACATGTCCTCACAACCAATACGCAGACACGTTTTCGAAAAGAAGTACAATAATCCAGCAACAAACGATAAAAAAGATCATTAACATTGCACTGTTGGCAGTAGAATGTATCAAAAATTAAGTAAGAAAGTATAGCAGTAACAGTCGCTATCGATTTCATTCTAGACCCAACATTTTTTTGTGATATAAGTACTGTATTGTAGAGAGATTCTGATCAGTTGCAGATGGCAACTGCACCATAGTATCAGTTGTATTGCAAATGTATTTGAGAGTTTGGTCGAAGGTTGGCGTTCCAAAAAGGATAGATACAAGCAACGTCTCTAATTAATATATTGCACCCATTGCTTTCATTCTAGACACTTATCTTTCCGTCACACCCACGGGAGATACTTCAAGGAAAGGAATAAATTTTATTGTTTAACATCATTGTCGATGTCGAGTCACTGCAGACAGATCCCAAGGATAGCAAAATAAATCGTACAGAGCTTTCTCTACGAAACATTCAAGAATGTCGAACACAAACTGTAGTTACATCAACTCAATCTAAACCACAGTGTCAAATACACTACTGGCCATTAAAATTGCTACACCAAGAACAAATGCAGATGATAAACGGATATTTATTGGACAAATATATTATATTAGAACTGCCATGTGATTACATTTTCACGCAATTTGGGTGCATAGATCCAGAGAAATCAGTACCCAGAACAACCACCTCAGGCCGTAGTAACGGCCTTGATACGCCTAGGCATTGAGTCAAACAGAGCATGGATGGCGTGTACAGGTACAGCTGCCCATGCAGCTTCAACACAATACCACAGTTCATCAAGAGCAGTGACCGGCGTATTGTTACGAGCCAGTTGCTCGGCCACCATTGACCAGACGTTTTCAGTTGGTGAGAGATCTGGAGAATGTGCTGGCCACGGCACCACTCCAACATTTTCTGTATCCAGAAAGGCCCGTAGAGGACCTACACCCTGCGGTCGTGCGTTATCCTGCTGAAATGTATGGTTTCACTGGGATCGAAAGTAGGATAGGGCCACAGGTCGTAACACATCTGAAATGTAACGTCCACTGTTCAAAGTGCCGTCAATGCGAACAAGAGGTAACCGAGACGTGTAACCAATGAAACCCTATACTATCACGCCTGGTGATACGCCAGCATGGCGATGACGAATACACGCTTCCAATATGCGTTCACCGCGATGTCGCCAAACAAGGATGCGACCATCATGATGCTGTAAACAAAACCTGGATTCATCCGAAAAAATTACGTTTTGCCACTCGTGCACCCAAGTTCGTCTTTGAGTGCGTAGAGTACACCATCGCAGGCGCTCCTGTCTGTAATGCAGCGACATGGGCAACTGCAGCCATGTTCTCCGAGTTGATAGTCCATGCTGCTGCAAACGTCGTCGAACTCTTCGTGCAGATTGTTGTGTCTTTCAAACGTCCCTATCTGTTGACTTAGGGTTCGAGACGTGGCTGCACGATCCGTTACAGCCATGCGGATAAGATGCCTGTCATCTCGACTGCTAATGATACGAGGTCGTTGGGATCCAGCACGCCATTCCGTATTACCCTCCTGAACCCATCGATTCCATATTCTGCTAACATTCATTGGATCTCGACCAACGCGAGCAGCAATGTCGCGATACGATAAACCGCAATCGCGATAGGCTACAAAGCGACCTTTATCAAAGTCGTAAACGTGATGGTACGCATTTCTCCTCCTTACACGAGGCATCACAACAACGTTTCACCAGGCAACGCCCGTCAACTGCTGTTTGTGTATGAGAAATCGGTTGCAAACTTTCCTCATGTCAGCACATTATAGGTGTTGCCACCGGCGCCAACCTTCTGTGAATGCTCTGAAAAGCTAATCATTTGCATATCACAGCATCTTCTTCCTGTCGGTTAAATTTTACGTCTGTAGCACGTCATCTTCGTGGTGTAGCAATTTTAATGGCCAGTAGTGTACAAACTAGAATGGACGGCTATCAGGTATTTATGCAACGGGAAATGATTTCTAAAATACTGTCAGGATGTGAGAAAGGGCAACCATTTGGTCTTTGTACAGAATCGCTGTGATCGTGTTAGGGGGGAGCTAAAATATTTAACTGGAGAACCGCCCCGAGGACAAATAAGACGACAGAGGAGGTAAAGGCTGGGACTCCCACGGAATGTGAAGATCTGCTGGGGGAGCAGACCGGATCGACGAACGCCGCGCAGCCACGGCAGCAGCGGTCGACATCCGTAAAAATTCCGCGACTCGCCGAGGTGTTCTGAGGTTTCTCCGTATATGGCGGGCGTGACCGGCGTGCAAAGCCCCGGTGCCCAGTAAGAATGTAAAGTGTGACACGAGGGAAGAGCAGCTCTAAAAATGCGATTTCTCTAACTTGCTGTCCCCGGAGAGTCGACGGCACGGTGGAATGAGGTACGCTACCTCCACGCATTGAGTCGCGGCTTGCGGGCCCCATGTACAAAGGGTTGTACAGTTCTACACGGAAATTCTCGCGTTTAGCACCGTTTTTGTCGCATAGGAAGGCTGAATGGTAGATGTTCAGTTATGAGTTACACGCGTTATGAAATTGCGATGACGAAGGGTACTCCGCTAAGAAAACTACTTTACATTTTAATTCGTGCATTTCAACGAGTATCGTAAAAATCTCCAAACAACGTGTGACCTTCTTCATTAGCCACTAGTCAGCTATGAAGAACCTATGAAAGAGAGTAAACGAACAGATATATTTAACTGCGAATAAATTACAGTTTAGCATCACATTAGTAAACGTTGAACAAAAATTATCAGAAATATACTGATTCCTCTTCAAGAAATTTGTGTTTAAGTGATGTAAGTCCACACTAGTATATTTATTAACTGTGTGGTACCCTGAGGAAACGAAAAGTAGATATTTCACGGACATTTCATCCAAAAGAGCGAACGAAGACTGGGAATTATACAAGGGTATTTCTGTTGTATCAACGACAAAACTTTTACATCGGTACATGAGCTCAAATGGATAAAAACTCAAGAAACATACAGTTACAGGGAAAATCCTCGAATCCTCCTTTCAGAGGAAACGAGAAGGTAAAAATGCAATAATCTGGTCACACTTTGATCGAAAAAAGCACATTGGAGTTCTGAAACCAAACTATAAAGTGGGTCGGAGGGTACCCAGACCTGAAATAAAAAGAAAAGCAAAGGATGATTTACAGCATCAGTGACTTCGTAATGATAAACTGTGTGAATGTATGTGATACCTGCAACCATGTCACGAACATCAAGAGACATAAGGGGTGAACTAAATGGCAAAAGAAACACACATCGTACGTTTCTGTTAAATTATTATATTTTTAGGTAAGGTGGACGAACGTCAACATAAGATAACTGCGAAAGTCCAAGAGCAAAAAACTATCGGACAAAAAACATAACAAAATGTTTGACGAAAGGACACTGGTCAATCAGTCTCTGGATAATGAGAGCTGAAGACAACGAATTACGGCATAATTAAGATGTCATGTGTTGGAAGCGAAGCTAAGCAATGGAAAACCTCGAAGGAGGACAACAAAAAGTTGGATCCAATTAAAAACTTATCAAAACCATCTGGAAAGGTAGACAAAAGGAGCCAGGGGACCAAGAATACACAAGAAAAGATAAATAATTTAGAAATTAGATACATGAAAGAATTGTCACTCGTCATTTATGTCAATTAGTGTGGCTGCCTTAAGCCTTACCGTAATCTTTTATCTTTTAATTTTTTTAAATTTTTTTACCCTACGGTGCCCCCGTGTTCAGTAAAGATGACTGCATTCAGTCGAGAACATTCCAACCTCGTTATTCGCGCTTCATACACTTGTCTTGTAAATGTCAATAACTGTGTACAGCAAACGGTGCCAATTACAATGCTTGATACTTATTTTTATCGTTAACCACAAAAACCTATAAACTGAAAATTAGTCGTTTTGAAATGTCACGTGCTTTTTTATAAACCCTACATTTTTATCAAACTTCCATACGACGAAATACATACTAATTCATGTTACAGTTATCTCTTATACGAATGAGTGATGTCTGTTCTTCCGGGCATACAATTACCACACATTCATATAACTGATTCGCCTCGATGGGCAACGAATCCAGCTTCTTCAGTGCTGATGAGCAAATACTTCCGATCACCCCCGGGAATGTCAAGAGTAGCGAGCACGGAAGAAATGGACAGTGACTGTGGATAGGTGGCGTTAGGTGGGAATGTCGATCGGCCGAGAGGCGTATTGAGATAATCAGCGCAGTGTCGCTAAACACTGTCCGCGGGTAGCGCAGTACGTTAACGCAAACGCCTAATAAGCAGTAGATCCTGTGCTCGAAATCTGGTGTGGCATGCATTTTCACTCGTCGTCGCTGATTCCGCGTGAAGTCCAGATGCACCTGGCATCACTCGTCCGTTTCCTTTCCTTTAATTCCTCCCCTCACCTCCTCAACCTTCAATTTACATGTAATCTTATCTCTACTTTCGTATGACCTTCCTCTCAAGAGCATTTCTGTTTTCTAGTGTCAACCTCAACATCTCACAGTAGCGCTTGCACCTCACACCCGCAACTACACTGAAGCGCCAAAGATACTGGTATAAGTATGCGTATTCAAACGCAGAGATATGTAAACAAGCAGAATACCGTGCTGCGGTCGGCAACGCCTGTATAAAACAACAAGTGTCTAGCGCAGTTCTTAGATCGGTTACCACTGCTACAATGGCAGGTTATAAAGATTTAAGTGAGTTTCAACGTGGTGTTAAAGTCGGCGCACGAGCGATGAGGCACAGCATCACCAAGCTAACGATGAAGTGGGGATTTTCCCCTATGATCATTTCACGAGGATACCGTGAATATTAGGAATCCGGTAAATCATCAAATCTCCGACATCGCTGCCGCCGGAAAAAAATCCTGCAAAAAAGGGACCAGCGACGACTGAAGGGAATCGTTCGACTTGACAGATGTGCAACCCTTCCGCAAATTGCTGCAGAGTTCAGTGATTAACAACCAGCAAATGTCAGCGTGTGAAACATTCAACGAAACATCATCGACATTGGCTTTCGGAGTCGAAGGCCCACTCGTGTACCCTTCCTGACTGCACGACACGAAGCATTACGCCTCGCCTGGGCTCGTCAACACCGACATTGGACCTTTGATGAATAGAAACGTGGTGCCTGGTCGGACGACTCTCGTTTCAAATTGTATCGAGCGGGCTTACGGCTAAGAAGGCAACCTCACGAATCCATGGACTTTGCATGTCAGCAGAGGACTGTTCAAGCTGGTGAGGGCTCTGTAATGGTGTGGGTTGTGAACAGTTGGGATGATATCGGATCCCTGATACATCTAGATGCGATTCTGACACTTGAAACGTACATAAACATCCTGTCTGATCACCTGCAATCATTCGTGTCCATTGTGCATTCCAACGGACTCTGGCAATTCCAGCATGCCAATGTGACATCCCACACGTCCAGAATTCCTACGGAGTGGCTCCAGGAACACTCTTCTGAGTTTAAACACTTCCGCTGGACACCAAATTCCCCAGTCACGAACATGACTGAGGGTATCTGGGATGCCCTCCAACGTTCCGTTTAGGAGAGATCTCCACCCCCTCAAACTCTTACGGATTTATGGAGAGCCCTGCAGGATTCATAGTGTCACTTCCCTCCAGCACTACTTCAGACATTCGTCGAGTCCATGACATGTCGTGTTGTGACACTTCTGCGTGCTCGCGGGGACACTACACAATTTTAGGCAGGTGTATCAGCTTCTTGGTTCAAGAATCATAAAAGAAGGTTGTATACATGGAAGAATCCTAAAAGGTATCAGATAGATTATATAATGGTAAGACAGAGATTTAGGAATCAGGTTTTAAATTGTAAAACATTTCCAGGTGCAGATGTGGACTCTGACCACAATCAATTGGTTATGAACTGTAGATTAAAACTGAAGAAACTACAAAAAGGTGCTAATTTAAGGAGATGGGACCTGGATCACCTGAAAGAACCAGAGGTTGTAAAGAGTGTCAGGGAGTGCATAAGGGAACAATTGACAGGAATGGAGGAAAGAAATACATTAGAAGAAGAATGGGTAGCTCCGAGGGATGAAGTAGTGAAGGCAGCAGAAGATCAAGTAGGTAAAAAGACGAGGGCTAATAGAAATCCTTGGGTAACAGAAGAAATATTGAATTTAATTGATGAAAGGAGAAAATATAAAAATGCAGTAAATGAAGCAGTCAAAAAGGAATACAAACGTCTCAAAAATGAGATCGACAGGAAGTGCAAAATGGCTAAGCAGGGATGGCTAGAGGACAAATGTAAGGATGTAGAGGCTTATCTCACTAGTGGTAAAATACACTCCTGGAAATTGAAAGAAGAACACCGTGAATTCATTGTCCCAGGAAGGGGAAACATTATTGACACATTCCTGGGGTCAGATACATCACATGATCAGACTGACAGAATTACAGGCACATAGACACAGGCAACAGAGCATGCACAATGTCGGCACCAGTACAGTGTATATCCACCTTTCGCAGCAATGCAGGCTGCTATTCTCCCATGGAGCCGATCGTAGAGATGCTCGATGTAGTCCTGTGGAACGGCTTGCCATGCCATTTCCACCTGGCACCTCAGTTGGACCAGCGTTCGTGCTGGACGTGCAGACCGCGTGAGACGACGCTTCATCCAGTCCTAAACATGCTCAATGGGGGACAGATCCGGAGATCTTGATGGCCAGGGTAGTTGACTTACACCTTCTAGAGCACGTTGGGTGGCACGGGATACATGCGGACGTGCATTGTCCTGTTGGAACAGCAAGTTCCCTTGCCGGTCTAGGAATGGTAGAACGATGGGTTCGATGACGGTTTCGATGTACCGTGCACTATTCAGTGTCCCCTCGACGATCACCAGAGGTGTACGGCCAGTGTGGGAGATCGCTCCCCACACCATGATGCCGGGTGTTGGCCCTGTGTGCCTCGGTCGTATGCAGTCCTGATTGTGGCGCTCATCTGCACGGCACCAAACACGCATACGACCATCATTGGCACCAAGGCAGAAGCGACTCTCATCGCTAAAGACGACACGTCTCCATTCGTCCCTCCATTCACGCCTGTCGCGACACCACTGGAGGCGGGCTGAACGATGTTGGGGCGTGAGCGGAAGACGGCCTAACGGTGTGCGGGACCGTAGCCCAGCTTCATGGAGACGGTTGCGAAAGGTCCTCGCCGATACCCCAGGAGCAACAGTGTCCATAATTTGCTGGGAAGTGGCGGTGCGGTCCCCTACAGCACTGCGTAGGATCCTACGGTCTTGGCGTGCATCCGTGCGTCGCTGCGGTCCGGTCCCAGGTCGACGGGCACGTGCACCTTCCGCCGACCACTGGCGGCAACATCGATGTACTGTGGAGACCTCACGCCCCACGTGTTGAGCAATTCGGCGGTACGTCCACCCGGCCTCCCGCATGCCCACTATACGCCCTCGCTCAAAGGCCGTCAACTGCACATACGGTTCACGTCCACGATGTCGCGGCATGCTACCAGTGTTAAAGACTGCGATGGATCTCCGTATGCCACGGCCAACTGGCTGACACTGACGGCGGCGGTGCACAAATGCTGCGCAGCTAGCGCCATTCGACGGCCAACACCGCGGTTCCTGGTGTGTCCGCTGTGCCGTGCGTGTGATCATTGCTTGTACAGCCCTCTCGCAGTGTCCGGAGCAAGTATGGTGGGTCTGACACACCGACGTCAATGTGTTGTTTTTTCCATTTCCAGGAGTGTAGATACTGCCTACAGGAAAATTAAAGAGACCTCTGGAGAAAAGAGAGCCACTTGTATGAATGTCAAGAGCTCAGATGGAAACCCAGTTCTAAGCAAAGAAGGGAAGGCGGAAAGGTGGAAGGAGTATATAGAGGGTTTATACAAGGGCGATGTACTTGTGGACAATATTATGGAAATGGAAGAGGATGCAGATGAAGACGAAATGGGAGATAAGATACTGCGAGAAGAGTTTGACAGAGCACTGAAAGACCTGAGTCGAAACAAGGCCCCGGGAGTAGACAACATTCCATTAGAACTACTGACGGCGTTGGGAGAGCCAGTCATGACAAAACTCTACCAACTGCTGAGCAAGATGTATGAGACAGGCGAAATACCCTCAGACTTCAAGAAGAATATAATAATTCCAATCCCAAAGAAAGCAGGTGTTGAGAGATGTGAAAATTACCAAACTATCAGTTTAATAAGACACAGCTGCAAAATACTAACGCGAATTCTTTAAAGACGAATGGAAAAACTGGTAGAAGCGGACCTTGGGGAAGATCAGTTTGGATTCCGCAGAAATGTTGTAATACGTGAGGCAATACTAACCTTACGACTTATCTTAGAAGAAAGATTAAGAAAAGGCAAACCTACGTTTCTAGCATTTGTAGACTTAGAGAAAGCTTTTGACAATGTTAACTGGAATACTCTCTTTCAAATTCTGAAGGTGGCTGGGGTAAAATACAGGGAGCGTAAGGCTATTTACAATTTGTACATAAACCAGATGGCAGTTATAAGAGTCGAGGAACATCAGAAGGAAGCAGTGGTTGGGAAGGGAGTGAGACAGGGTTGTAACCTCTCCCCGATGTTATTCAATCTGTATATTGAGCAAGCAGTAAAGGAAACAAAAGAAAAATTCGGAGTAGGTATTGAAATTCATAGAGAAGAAATAAAAACTCTGAGGTTCGCCGATGACAATGTAATTCTGTCAGAGACAGCAAAGGACTTGGAAGAGCAGTTGAACGGAATGGACAGTGTCTTGAAAGGAGGATATAAGATGAACATCAACAAAAGCAAAACGAGGATAATGGAATGTAGTCAAATTAAATCGGGTGATACTGAGGGAATTAGATTAGGAAATGAGACACTTAAAGTAGTAAAGGAGTTTTGCTATTTAGGGAGTAAAATAACTGATCATGGTCGAAGTAGAGAGGATATAAGATGTAGACTGGCAAGGGCAAGGAAAGCGTTTCTGAAGAAGAGAAATTTGTTAACATCGAGTATAGATTTAAGTGTCAGGAAGTTGTTTCTGAAAGTATTTGTATGGAGTGTAGCCATGTATGGAAGTGAAACGTGGATGATAAATAGTTTGGACAAGAAGAGAATAGAAGCTTTCGAAATGTGGTGCTACAGAAGAATGCTGAAGATTACATGGGTAGATCACATAACTAATGAGGAGGTATTGAATAGAATTGGGGAGAAGAGGAGTTTGTGGCACAACTTGACAAAAAGAAGGGCCCGGTTTGTAGGACATGTTTTGAGGCATCAAGGGATCACAAATTTAGCATTGGAGTGCAGCGTGGAGGGTAAAAATCGTAGAGGGAGACCAAGAGATAAATACACTAAGCAGATTCAGAAGGATGTATGTTGCAGTAAGTACTGGGAGATGAAGAAGCTTGCACAGGATAGAGTAGCATGGAGAGCTGCATCAAACCAGTCTGAGGACTGAAGACCACAACAACAACAACAACAACAACAACAACAACAACATCAGCTTCTTTGGCTCTTCAGTGTATTTTTCGATGTTTTCCAGTCTCTATGTTTCCCTACAGTTTTTCCTACCTACAGCCAGTTTTAGCTTGCCGTGCCATTCTGTCGCTTCTTATTGTCAGTGTTTAGCATATATGATCTCCTGTGTCTTCCCTATTGACTCAAATATCTTCTTCTGTCACGTCATCAGACAATTTCTACCCTCGTAAGATGCTTTCGTTTTATTCTCTCTACTTATCCGCTCTCTCCTGTGCGTTTAATAAGCCGGCCGCGGTGGTCTCGCGGTTCTAGGCGCGCAGTCCGGAACCGTGAGACTGCTACGGTCGCAGGTTCGAATCCTGCCTCGGGCATGGATGTGTGTGATGTCCTTAGGTTAGTTAGGTTTAAGTAGTTCTAAGTTCTAGGGGACTGATAACCACAGCAGTTGAGTCCCATAGTGCTCAGAGCCATTTTTTTTGCGTTTAATAGTGGAATTTACACTGCACTCTTACTGTTGAGGCCCTTGCTTTTAATTTAAGTTCAAACGGCTCTCAGCACTATGGGACTTAACTTCTGACGTCATCAGTCCCCTAGAACTTAAAACTACCTAAACCTAACTTACCTAATGACAATACAAACATCCATGCCCGAGTCAGGGTTCGAACCTGCGACCGTAGCGGTCGCGCGTTTCCAGACTGTAGCACCTAGAACCGCTCGGCCACCCCGGCCGGCTTTTAATTTAGGTTGTTTTGACTTTAATGTATACTGAGTCAATCCTTCCTGTAACCACTTCTTTCTCGATTCCTTCACACTTTCCCTGCAGCCATTTCGCCCTGACTAAATTGAACCTTATATTTATTTCATACGTGACTTACATTGTTGGAAGTCTGGAATACATTGTATATTCCAGACTTTTCCTGAACATTTCCGTACTTTTTTTTCGTCGATCAACGAAAGTATTTCATGTGTTTCCCAACGTTTCTTCGTAGTTATCTTCCTTGTACCTATATTATCTGATCAGAAGTGGCACGGACACATATGAAATGCGGAACTGACCACTAGATGCCACGAGAGACGGACCCGCCAGTATAACAGAAGGCGGGAAATGTTGTGTTGTCGGTAGAGAATCGGTAACAGCAGAGTGGATCGGTCAGGGGAGCCCACTGACTATTCGTCGGAAGTGACCTGAATAATGGATCCTTGACATTTCAACCCTCTTAAAGCTGCCTTCGTCGAATGATGGTGATGTGAATGTGTAGTCGAAAAGTGAAAGAAAAACCAAAACTAATCCAAAACCAGGCAGGCCTCATCTACTGACGGACAGGGATCCCTCCAACATTCTGAGGGGATTGTAAAAGATCGCACGGTATAAGCAGATCGAATCACTCGTGTACGCGGGATTAACCGAGCGGTCTGGGGCGCTGCAGCCATGGCCTGTGCTGCTGATCCCGGCGGAGGTTCGAGTCCTCCCTCGGGCATGGGTGTGTGTGTTTGTCCTTAGGATAATTTAGGTTAAGTAGTGTGTAAGCTTAGGACTGATGACCTTAGCAGTTAAGTCCCATAAGATTTAACACTCATCTGAAAATTTTTTTTAATCACTCGTCAGTTCAAAGGCGTTACCAGTAGTCCATCTAGCACAATGACTGTGCGCAATGAGTTCAAAAGAATGGGGAACAATGCACGAGTCGCTCCTCATCAGCCACACATTTCTGTAATCTTGAGGTTGTGTACAGACCGACGGCACTGGACAGTGAATTACAGGGAACGAGTGCTTCAGAGTAATGAATCGCGCTACATCATGTGGCAGGGTCTGGTTCGGCGGATGTTTGGTGAATATTACCTGCCATCATATGTAGTGCCAGCAGTGAAGTACGGAGAGTGTTGTGTTGCGGTGTAGATGTGTTTCACGAGGTTAGAGTGTAGTCTTCCTGCTGCGTTTAAGAAAACACTAAACGCACAAGGATATGAACACATTTTGCTGCACTGAGTACTGCCAACAGCTGAGAAACAATCCACAGACGATGATTGATTGTATCAGCGTGCCAGAGTACTCTGTCTTAAAGTGTATGTGGCAGTGGTTTGGGGACAGTAACGTTCCTGAAATGGACTGACCTGCCCAGAGTCCCGACCTAAACACTATGGATCATCTTTAGGCTGAGTCAGAACATCAACTTCGGTCCAGACCCCAGCGTACATGGCTACCATCTCTGGCTTCGGCAATTGAGGATACCTTTGATCAGATTTCTCTGTCAATCTTCTGTGATTTCTCTGTTTAGAAATTTCCATTTCTCTTCATCCGAATTGCCTGTTGTGGTATTCACTATCGCAGAATACACAGAACTTCAAACGCACCTCATCATTCTTCGTTCCTTCAGCAACCCACTCGTTTCCACACTGATGCTTTCGTATGATTGTCAAACTTCAGCCTACTCTTCATCATTACTGAATTGTGATGGATGGCTCTGAGCACTATGGGACTTAACATCTATGGTCATCAGTCCCCTAGAACTTAGAACTACTTAAACCTAAGTAACCTAAGGACAGCACACAACACCCAGCCATCACGAGGCAGAGAAAATCCCTGACCCCGTCGGGAATCGAACCCGGGAACCCGGGCGTGGGAAGCGAGAACGCTACCGCACGACCACGAGATGCGGCCCCCTGAATTGTGAGCCGAGTCTATATCCGCTCCTGGATACTATTTACAATCCAATGTCTAATTTTTGACTCTCTCTCTCTCTAACCATAACGTAATATAGCTGCAATGTTGCCGTCTCCCTGGGACTTTTACAAGTATACCACTCCCTCTTGTGATTTTTGAGCAGTTTCATTTATCACGAGCTGAAATTTATTGCAGAACTCAACTAGTCGTTCTCCTTTCTCGTTTCCACCGCCGAGCACATATTCTCCCAAATCTTTTCAATTCCTTCCAGCTCTACCGCGTTCCAACCCCCCATGACTGTTAGATCATCTCACTTTACGTACTGAATTACTCATTCAATATCCCCATATACTTTCTCCGTCTTTTCATCTTCTCCTTGTGACGTCATCGTGTACACCTGAACTATTTATTTGGCATTAGTTTTCTGTCGATCCTGATGAGAACAAACCTACCACTAAACGGTGCACAGTAACACTGTCTCTGTCGCGCCATTCTGTTAATGACAATAAGATATTGCAGTGCTTGTGTAATTCCGGATCACGATGAAATGTTTCTGTGGATATGCTTGCGTGTCCAAAGGAATAGGCACTGCGGCGACTACAGCTGTTACGAAATATATTAAATGTATTCGCACTTACGAATACGGACAGCCATCAGATGTAACTTGAAATGACGACCCATGGTTCACGACATATGGAAATTTGGAGCTGGATGCGAATTCTGATCGGAAAGCCTAACGGTAAGATAAGCGCTCGCGATAAGCGGGGAATCCAGCTTCAGTCTCGGTCAGGAACAAATTTTTATTGCCGTCGTTCTGTTATACAGCTGATTGCTGCCCATATTCGAAAATGTGAACACATTTCATGTTTTCATAAAATATCGTAGTCCCGTTATACCACTTTCTGCAGCTTTTTATATTACTGTATATCCTTGAGGGTATTTTTTTCTGTCTTTGCAGCTACAAAAATGCGTGATTTTTTTTTCACCACAGACGTTTCGCTTTATTGAGGTAAAGCATCATCAGTGGTCTGTAATGAAGTTATTTACATTTTGATTTGCTTTAAGATCGTAAAACAGTTCGTTAAGAGTACGTTGGTTTGTACTTACAGTTATTTTAGCGTGATTTCTCGCTTACATCGGTAAATGCCGTCTGCTGGCATATCGTTGTTTTTCTGCATTAGGTACTGATAATTTTTGGCTAATTTTTAGTTGTTCTGCAGCACTGTGCATTTCTTATGTTTTTCACAACAAACACTTACGCACAGCACTGTATTCTGTTTGTTTTTGTACTTCAAATATGTGTTGTGGTTTGTGTTTTTTTCTGCATTAGGTACTGATAATTTTTGGCTAATTTTTAGTTGTTCTGCAGCACTGTGCATTTCTTATGTTTTTCACAACAAACACTTACGCACAGCACTGTATTCTGTTTGTTTTTGTACTTCAAATATGTGTTGTGGTTTGTGTTTTGTAGTGTTTCCAACATAACATTTCCACTATTTTGTCTTTGATCTACAACACTATTTCTTATTTTCTTTCTTTATTAAATTACTCTAAGTGTGTAATTCTATTTAATTATGTTGCTGTGTACATATATACCGTGTAAGAGTAGGGAAGGAATAATGATGGAGGGATTATTTCTTTTTTTCTTTTTGGTGTGGGGGAGGGAGAAACTACGATCACTGGTCGTAACTGTACAATAGTGTGATGGAATGTGAGGTAGAGGAGAAGGTGAGGAGCAAGAAGTTAAATGAAATTGTGAGTGGCGGGGGGGGGGGGGGGGGGGGGGAGAGAGTTTTGGGAGAATGGGATGGGGTGAAGGATGGAAAAGGCTCTTTTTCGTGTAATTTCATCAATTGTTTTATGTGCGATCTGGTTTCCAATATTTGTTTAGTCACTGAGCAACTGCTTATTTTGTATTAATGCTCTACACGTTTGGAAATTTAGTTGGAAAGGGCGGTGGTGACTGTATTTATTGATTGATGTGATATTCATACCTTTTTAAGTATCGCTTGGTCTACGGTGTTCTTGTTTTAGATGATCTGCAAATTTCGAATGGTTCGTACCGTATTTAATTGTTGTGATGTGTTAATTATATCTTCTGTTGAATGTCCTACCAGTAATTCCAATGTATGGCTTTTCACAATCTCTGCAACTGAGCTGGTAGATACCAGATTGCTGGTATCTGTCTGGTTTTGATTTCAGTTTTCGGATGTGCTTCTGTATTGAGTTCTTTGTTTTGTAAGCAATGTTTAAGCCTTGTGTTTTGAATATGTTACGTATTTTGTGTGTGAATTTGTTGTGGTAGGTCACTGTATGCCATTTTTTTTGTAGTAGTTCAAGTTGTATGAGTTGGTGTTATTTGGTTGGTTTTTTACATTCCTTGCCGGCCACGGTGGCCGTGCGTTTCTAGGCGTTTCATTCCGGAACCGCGGCACTGTTACGGTCACAGGTTCGAATCCTGCCTCGGGCATGGATGTGTGTGATGCCCTTAGGTTAGTTAGGTTTAAGTAGTTCTAAGTTCTAGGGGACTGATGAACTAAGATGTTTAGTCCCTTAGTGCTCAGAGCTATTTGAACCTTTTTTTTCATTATTTAGTTCATTATTTAGCTGCAACGACAGAACAAAAACACCCTCAAGAATTGTAAAGCAACTACGGACAATATGGCCACACAAATGAAGAATTTAATCTATAGTCGTCTGACAAGAAATCGTTTAGCTTCTTTCCATATCACTTTGCTGACTCTCACTATACCTAGATTGAGGCTTTGTATTTCACTTTCCAAATGTTCTTGCTCCTCTCCCACATTCATTCTTCTGACAGTCCACACTCCAACTCTTAGACTTTCGTTGGTTATTCGATCTTTTCCTGATGTTTACCTTCCACTTAGCAGTCCCCTGACGACGATCCGAATGGAGCACCAATCCGGAATCTTTTGCCGACAGAGAGCTCATGACGATACTTTTTCAGTTCTAGGCAACATGTCCTGTGAATATAATTGTCTTCAACGGAGTGATGTGAATTGCCTTCTGAATTCTCATGCCGCTTATCACAGCGAAAGGTTAGGACAGTACAGAATTTCCTCTCATACTTCTGTGACTTGCTCAATTTTGGGTATCGACCTCAGATAAAAAGTTTCAGGAGCTGTTTGGTCGCCGTTTGTTTTTGCCCATCACGACAGCATAGCTTCAGATAGCGGCCCACTTCTTACACAGTGACACGAAGCTGCCGTCAAAACGTCACCTGTGGCTAGTCTGAAGCAAGTAAAAATATGCAACGACTGTTCCGTCAAAAATCGTAATTATTCATTTTTATAATATTTCTATACTAAGGGCCTGCTGTTGATATTTTTAAGCAGCATTATTACCTGGACCCGACGTACCTTTTCCCCACTTTTTCAACTCCTTTTGTTATCTTACATTATTTCTCATTTTAGTTAGGTTTCCATTAAGGAAATATTTGAACACTTGCACGACGTAATTTGTTATTGTAATGCGAACAACGCGTGGGATTGCTAGAATTTTACCGGTAAGCGACCGCACCTTTACAGAATCCATTCACATCGGTCAACAGCAACCCAGTAACAGAGTTACAAAGATCTCCCTTATATAGGGGTAAACACTGGACTCAAGAGACTAGTAATTTACGTACGTGTAAACAAATTACAATTGAAGTAACGTCAATCGTTTATTTATATTTACGAGTCCACTACGTTAATCTAGGGTTTGCTAAATTGAACACAAACTTTTGTTTCTGCTTGTTTTGTAACGATCAGAATTGTATGGTCAGTCTAACAAACAAAAACAAAACAGAATACAGAAGCTTTTACCTTCTAAATGGGAGAGATTCATGCTCCAAAACAAATAGAAGTCTGCAACAGGCTACATAGTTTCGTCAGCAATTGTCCAGTTATTCACTGAAAAACAACTCTTCACGCAGCAGATAATCGACAAAATGAAAACTAATGGGGAGAGGAATAGTGCATTTGCAGAATAGAATTAGAAATTCTCATAAGAGGTGGCAGAATTAGCGTTAACGAATCGACTGGCAACGTTGAAATCTTTTATGCAGTATTTCAGCGAACATGGTACTTTCGTTATTTGAAAGTAGTAACGGAAATGTATTGTACTTTCATTATCCTCATAAGCTGAATGCTTTATTTCTGTGACTCCTGAGCCGCAAGTAAATTAAAAAAAATCATAAGAGTGTAGTATGACTTGTTATTTTCTATGTCATTTTCATGAGAGTGATCATCGCGTTATGCTGGACGAAGAATCATCTAGTGACGCAAGTAATTTCAGTCGTTCACAATACATAATATCGTTTAAGTGCGTAGTGTTAACAATCCCGCGTATTTAGTAGATATTACTGTTGTTTACGATAAAGTGTTACTTGATAAAATTATATTGTAGTTTCCGCTCACATCTTGACAAAACAGACAACTATAATTGTACTGAAGCGTAAGCTAACTGACTAAACCATAAATTGAAATATAGTAGCGCTTACCTGCACGATGAGTCAGGCACATAACTGGGAATAAACATGCATAAGATCATGCGCTGAAGTTATATGTTAAACTGTGACGAAAGTAACACTTAAAAAAAAATCTCATGGGATTTAACTACTAAGGTCATCAGTCCCTAAGCTTACATACTACTTAACCCTAAATTATCCTAAGGACAAACAAACACACCCATGCCCGAGGGAGGACTCGAACCTCCGCCGGGACCAGCCGCACAGTCCATGACTGTAACGTGCTGATCATGGTGCTAGCATCTCACTAGGTTTACACAGGCAGCATAATCTCATTCATGATTTTCTTATTATTATAGACGCAGACAGGATAGACAGCGAAGAACACAAAACCTGTTGTTTCGTACTTCTGCTGGAGATCTCTCGTGAAATTCTTTTCGATTTTCAACCTTTTGTTGACAAATCTTGTATCAGAGAAAACTAACATAATAATAAAATAACAATGAACGTTTAACTGCTGTTGTCAGAGTGGCCGTTTTAAAAGCACTGAAGATGGGATGCAGAACCTGGAATATAGAGCGCGAAGTATGTTTGCATTTTGTTCGAAGTAAACATAAAAACATAGATACTTAATGTCATTCAAGTTGAAAGTGAAGTGTTTTAATATACTTTCGACAAGGAAGCAGAGAGTATAGTAATCGAAGAATACTGAAACTGGTAATGCATGTCGGCCGGTGTAGCCTAGCGGTTCTAGGCGCTTCAGTCTGGAACCGCGAGATCGATACTATCGCAGGTTCGAATCCTGTCTTGGGCATGGATGTGTGTGATGTCCTTAGGTTAGTTAGATTAAAGTAGTTCTAAGTTCTAGGGGACTGATGACCTCAGATGTTAAATCCCATTGTGCTCAGAGCCATTTTTTTTTCTTTTGCCAATGCATGATTACGTATAGAAAAACAAACCAAGTGTGGTGACCATCAAGAACTAAGAAGCTGCCTAAGTTGGCTGTGAAGACCAAAAAAGACGAAAATACCCGATAAATACTTGTACTACACTTACCTGGGATTTCTTCTCAAGTAAGGGACAGATACATGCATTCTGTGCGCGAACTTAGAAAGAGAAGATCTACTTTTAGTCATGCATAGCACGAACTGGGAAAATACTCTTTGACTTTTACTACAGTTGACATGCTGGCAACAAAACAAAAGCACACGCGGGGGAGATGGATGTCGTGAAACTTCTTGATAAGAAAACGCCTCTTGTAGTTTGTTTTAGTTTATGATTCTGCGAGAAAAGGGAGGGAGAGAATAGTATAGTTCGAGTTTAAGATTGGTTTTATGATAGAGATCAAGTACAAAGTAACTTGTAGTTTTCTGTAATAATGTGTGTCCTGTATATTGAACGAATTTAGAGACCCAAAATGCTGAAGTGAGGGCATTGCGCTACCTGTAACAGTTTCTTGTTCTTTACCTTTATACCGTATCCGTGTCTTCGGCATCTTAATTATTGCGTTTGTCAATAATAGTCGTAGAGAGCGGCCGGATACCCTTCCTGTCGCTAAAATATTTTAGCATTCGAATGAGAAAGTTGGTGATTGAAATTTAGTGAGAAGATTCCGCCGCAATGAAAAAAGCCTTTATTTTAATGATGTCCGTCCAAAACCCTGTATCGTGTCAGTGACACTCTCTCCTTTATTTTACGATAATACGAAACATGCTGCCCATCTTTGAACTTTTTCGATGAAGTCCGCCAGTCCTGCCTGGTAAGGATCCCACACCGCGTAGCGGTATTCTAAAAGAGGACGGACAAGCGTAGTGTTGGCAGTCTCTTTAGTCGATCTGTTACATTTTCTAAGTGTCCTGCCATTAAAGCGCAGTCTTTATTTATTCTTCCTCACAACATTTCCTATGTGTTCCTTCCAATTTAAGTTAACCATAGTTGTTATTCCTAGGTATTTAGTTGACTCTACGGCATTTAGCTTCCACCGATTTCTTTTAGCACTCATGTGGATGGCCTCACACTTTTCGTTATTTAGGGTCAACTGACATTTTTCGGACCATGCAGTCAGTTCCATGTCCAGAGTGAATTCAGTGAATTTCAGATACATAACTCAAAAAACCGTCGTTTTTTTACAAGTAGTACAATTCAAATTTGCTTATGGGTTTCGAAACTCTGTGACATTAGACGCAGTAGTCTCAATGGTTCTTTCTTAAATATTAGGTTTCAGTTTCGCAGCCAGTTAAGGCAGATTGTATGATGAAGCAAACTTTCGTTCATAAAGTTCTCAAACACAGTTTTATCGCCATATGAGTTGATTCAATAATCCTGTTTCTATAGACACGTGTCAGACAATTCGAGATATCCACAAACGTATACAGAATTAGGACGTGTAAAGAGTTTTACGAATGACTCCAGGCGCCACAGGCAAAATGATCTTCGTTCTTCAGTTGGAAAAGAAAGCTTAAATTCGCCAGTGTCTGGACAAAGCGTTATGCGCGGGAGTACAACGTCCGCCGAGAATGAAAGTCGTTCGGACACTTCCGCAGGGGCCGGCGCGCTGCGAGTTATACCTGTGTGCATCCCAGACGAGCTCTTCATTTTACAGCTCAGTTAACAAGGGAACGGAAGCAGCTAAATAACATTCTTCTTGGCCAAGTATGCGCCAGAGAGGCTTTTGGGCCAGCTGCGAGCATTTTTCACGGCTACGCGCCCGCTAAATGTCAGGGGTGACACCAGTCACTGCTTTTTTTCCTCCTCCTTTTTGCTTTTGTGTAGCGGTACTTCTCCAATGCGGTTTGCAAATAAGTTTTCGGAAACTCTTCTCTCCCGTCACCCGATTCAAATCTGGCCTTTCGTCGCAGGCCCTCCTTTGCCGGGGGAGCGCGCAGAGGTACCGGTAAATACGAGCATGTGATTGGAAAGCTGGCAAACATATACTCTTTGTCCGCGATCTCTGGATGCCTCCAGGTAGCCACTTGCTGGCCATCAGCGTACTTCTTGAAACAAACTCTCTGTCGGCCTTCTCTTTCTCACCGGCATTCACTTTGTTTCTAGAGTGTACCCTTATGTCTACAACAGGTGCTTCAAAGGAAGGGAAAAAAATATATAAAAAAGGACAGCACATCCGTTTACGTGTTCATTCAGCTCTAGAGAGGCCCAATCCGTTGTAATGGAAAATTTCCACCTAAAAGTGTTTTTTCTTGGTCTTCTCGCCTCTCACACCCTCTTTAGTCCTGAGTAATAGTTATTGTTTCGGAGAAATGAAAGAAAGGGAGAGGACGATCCTTTCACTAGCGTATACACTGAAGCACCATAGAAACTGGTATAGGCATGCGCATTAAAATACAGAGATATGGCCGACCGCTGTGACCGAGAGGTTCTAGGCGCTTCAGTCAGGAACCGCGCTGCTGCTACGGTCGCAGGTTCGAATCCTGCCTCGGGCATGGATGTGTGTGATATCCTTAAGTTAGTTAGGTTTAAGTAGTTTTAAGTCTAGGGGACTGATGACCTCAGATGTTAAGTCCCGTAGTGCTTAGAGCCATTTCTTAAACAGAGATATGTACACAAGCAGAAGACGGAGCTGCGGTCGGCAACACCTATGTAAGACAACAAATGTCTGGCGCAGTAGTTAGATCGGTTACTGCTGCTACAATAAGTTTCTAAGATTTAACTGAATTTGAACGTAGTGTTATATTTGGCACATGAGCTATGGGACACAGCATATCCGAGATATCGATGAAGTGGGGATTTTCCGAACGACCATTTCACGAGTGTACCGTGAATATCAAGAATCCGGTAAAACATCAAATCTCTGTCATCACTGCGGCCGGTAAAAGATCCTGCAAGAATGATATCAACGACAACTGAAGAAAATCGTTCAGTGTGACAGTAGAGTAACCCACAAATTGCTGCAGATTTAAATGCTGGGCCATCAACAAGTACCGTTCGAGGTGGCGCACTGGTTAGCACACTGGACTCGCATTCGGGAGGACGACGGTTCAATCCTGCGTCCTCCCATCCTGATTTAGGTTTTCCGTGATTTCCCTAAATACCTACAGGCAAATGCCGGGATGGTTCCTTTGAAAGGACACGGCCGACTCCCATCCCTAATCCGATGAGACCGATGACCTTTGCTGTTTGATCTTCTCCCCCCAAAACAACCGAAAACATCAACAAGTGTTAGCTTGTGAATCATTCAACGAAACATCATGCATATGGGCTTTAGCAGCCGAAGGCCCTCTCTTGTACCTTTTATGACTGCACGGCACAAAGCTTTACGCCTCGCCTGGGCTCGTCAACACCGACGCTGGACTGGTGATGACTGCAAAAATGTTGCCTGGTCGGACGAGTCTCGTTTCAAATTGCATCGAACGGATGGACGTGTACGGGTATTGAAACAACCTCATGAATCCATGAGCATGCATGTCAGCGGGACACTGTTCAAACCAGTGGGGGTTTTGTTATGGTGTGGGCCGTGTGCAGTTGGAGTGATATGGGACCCCTGATACGTCTTGATACGACTCTGACAGGTGATACGTACATAAGCATCCTGTCTGGTCACCTGCATCCATTCATGGCCCTTGGGCATCCCGACGGACTTCGGCAACTGCAGCAGGACATTGCGATACCCTACATGTTCAGAATTTCTACAGAGTGGCTCAAAGAACACTCTTATGAGTTTAAACAGTTGCGCTGGCCACCAAACTCCCTAGATATGAACATTATTGATCATATCTAGGATGTCTTACAACATCCTATTCAGAAGAGATCTACACACCGTCCTACTCTTACGGATTTATGGGCAGACCTGCAGGATTCATGTCAGTTCCCTTCAGCACTACTTCAGACATTAGTCGAGTACATGCTATTGTCGTGTTGCGGCACTTCTGCGTGCTCGCGAGGGCCCTACACGATATTAGGCAGGTGTACCAGTTTCTTTGGCTTTTCAGCATAAATCACTCCTTCTAAAGCATCTGGATATGTCTATGCTGTTGTCTGAGCGTGACGAACGAATTGCTTTTGCTTTACATAAGGTGTAATTCGGAGGTCTTTGATGTGGAACTGTAAGACTGCCGCATCTTCCGCTGTACTCCCAGGATGATAAAAAAATGTTTCTAACGTCTATTTTTCGTCAAGGGCCAGAACCAGCTGTCTGATACACTTACGTATAACTTATATTATGGACAAAGACGCATTTACAAAATTTCTTTTCGAAATGATGGTCTTTATATTCCGTCGTTATAGTGTCTTTTATGTGACAGTACCGTTAAGGTCAATGAGATTATTGATATTTGAGACGCGTTTCTTTGGTGTTGTAGAGATTACAGAGAAAAACATTTGCACAACAAGTCGGATTTATTCAGAATGAGGAGACGTAAGGCCCTAGTCTGATCAGGTTGTATAAGTAATAATTTTAATAAATAAGATGAAAATAATCTCAACAAATCTTCCAGTATGTAGGTCATTACTGACAACGTGCTAGTACATAACGGATCCGCCCTGTCTTATTCACACAATCAATCCAGCATTTCCTCCAAATGAATGAATATAAAGAATCCACCTCGATTGCAAATAGAAACCGGATGTTGACCTAAGTTTCAGCGCGGATAATCAGGCCTTCTTCGGAACATACTAAAACTACAAACTGCCTAAACATGCACTATACTATCCAGACTGCAGTTTCCGTTTGACGGAAATATTTCGTCGGTCTATGCGTCTGTGGATAATGTAATTTACTATAATTCTGAAGTTACATGCCACGAAAAGAAAAACTTCCCAAATCTTGATAGTGATGTAAATCTCTTCACTGATTTCCCTGCACTCAAAGCCACAATATGTGTAGACAACCTGTGCGAGATGCGGATGCTGGAATGTATCCATTACACAGGCACGACGCCGGCCGCTGTGGCCGAGCGGTTCTAGTCGCTGCAATCCGGAACCGCGCTGCTGATACGGCCGCAGGTTCGAATCGTGCCTCGGGCATGGATGTGTGTGATGTCCTTAGGTTAGTTAGGTTTAAGTAGCTCTAAGTCTAGACGATTGATGACCTCAGATGTTAAGTCCCATAGTGCTTAAAGCCATTTGAACCATTTTGAACAAAGGTAGGAATAAGTTGTCGGTATTTTTCGTCGGACAGTTACGAAATTGTTCCTGGAGCATACGAAGTACTAGAAACTCTTCCCCTGATGTGGAACTACCGGAAAATAATACAAAAGATTCAGAAGCTCTCAATAACTCTGAGTAATCAATAAGTGATCGGCAAGGTCCTCCGCAACATACTGCAGGTTCTAATATCATGATGAACGAAACACGTCTTAGTTTGTGATTCTTCAGCTCCCCCGATGTATTTGTGGACTCCACGGGTGTACTGCCAGTCCATAGAGTCCAACAGGCACAATATTTCAGCGATCAGACATGTCACCATCGTCAGGTGCGTTGACGAACTGAGCTCCTGAGGGCGCGGCCGACTTCCGTCTTGGTCGGATTACACATATCGGTGAACAGACATCTGTTCTAGCTTCTACGTTAAAGTCTAGTCATCGTCTACATCTTCATCTACATCTACATGATTGCTCTGCAATTCACATTTAAGTGCTTGGCAGAGGGTTCATCGAACCACAATCATACTATCTCCCTACCATTCCACTCCCGAACAGCGCACTGGAAAAACGAACACCTAAACCTTCCTGTTCGAGCTCTGATTTCTCTTATTTTATTTTGATGATCATTCCTACCTATGTAGGTTGGGCTCAACAAAATATTTTCGCATTCGGAAGAGAAAGTTGGTGACTGAAATTTCGTAAATAGATCTCGCCGCGATGAAAAACGTCTTTGCTTTAATGACTTCCATCCCAACTCGCGTATCATATCTGCCACACTCTCTCCCCTATTACGTGATAATACAAAACGAGCTGTCTTTTTTGCACCTTTCCGATGTCCTCCGTCAATCCCACCTGGTAAGGATCCCACAACGCGCAGCAATATTGTAACAGAGGACGAACGAGTGTAGTGTAAGCTGTCTCTTTAGTGGACTTGTTGCATCTTCTAAGTGTTCTGCCAATGAAACGCAACCTCTGGCTCGCCTTCCCCCAATATTATCTATGTGGTCTTTCCAACTGAACTTGTTCGTAATTTTTACACCCAGGTACTTAGTTGAATTGACAGCCTCGAGAATTGTACTATTTATCGAGTAATCGACTTCCAACTGATTTCTTTTGGAACTCATGTGGATCACCTCACACTTTTCGTGATTTAGCGTCAACCTGCCACACCATACAGAAATCTTTTCTAAATCGCTTTGCAACTGATACTGGTCTTCGGATGACCTTACTAGACGGTAAATTACAGCATCATCTGCGAACAAGCTAAGAGAACTGCTCAGATAGTCACCCAGGTCATTTATATAGATCAGGAACAGCAGAGGTCCCAGGACGCTTCCCTGGGGAACACCTGATATCACTTCAGTTTTACTCGATGATTTGCCGTCTATTACTACGAACTGCGACCTTCCTGACAGGAAATCACAAATCTAATCGCACAACTGAGACGATACCCCATAGGCCCGCAGCCTGATTAGAAGTCGCTTGTGAGGAACGGTGTCAAAAGCTTTCCGGAAATCCAGAAATACGGAATCAACTTGAGATCCCTGGTCGATAGCGGCCATTACTTCGTGCGAATCGTCTTCAAAGAGAAGCAGCCTTACTTGAGGCAACCCCTTCTTTCTGTTCCATCGACTCAAATAACAGTCCTCTCAAAATTTACAACTTAAAAACATCGTGGCAGAAGTTATGATACTGGAATGAACCTCTCAGCGATCCTTCATCTGCGGAAAAATAAAACTGTGTGTAAGAGCAACACGAAATGAAAAAATTGTGTTATCTATTGGCAAAAACTATATAAAGAATTACAAAACATTGAGACAAAGATTGACAATAACTTCATCAAGACGTACGATACAAATGTACTTTGCTAATTACCAAGACTGACGCTAGGATTAGGAAATGAAGCAAGATGCAGAATTGGGTGCGCATAGTTTCTAACATAAAATAACAATAGAACATAGATAATTAAATGATAGTGTAGTGATAACTGCAGTATAATCTGTTTAATATCATTAGTGTGCAGAATACACAAAATATCAAATGCATGCAAATGCATCTGCAGCATTCTCGAGTGATACGAACGACGTAATAGATATCACCACACCAGTAGTTAAAGAAGACAAAGTTAATCTATACCATACAGATTAGACCCTTTACTGAAACACTTGGAAGAGCACTAAAAGATAGGGATATCACGCAACAAGAAATATAGTGCCACAGGGGAGTGTTATGGGACCATTGCCTTTCACTATATATATATATATATATATATATATATATATATATATATATATATATATATATGACCTAGTAGATAGTGTCTGAAGTTCCATGAGACTTTTCGCGGATGATGCTGTAGTATACAGAGAAGTTGCAGCATTAGAAAATTGCAGCGAAATGCAGGAAGATCCGCAGCGGATAGGCACTTGGTGCAGGGAGTGGCAACTGACCCTTAACATAGACAAATGTAATGTATTGCGAATACATAGAAAGAAGGATCTTCTATTGTATGATTATATGATAGCGGAACAAACACTGGTAGCAGTTACTTCTGTAAAATATCTGGGAGTATGCGTGCGGAACGATTTGAAGTGGAATGATCATATAAAATTAATTGTTGGTAAGACGAGTACCAGGTTGAGATTCATTGGGAGAGTCCTTAGAAAATGTAGTCCATCAACAAAGGAGGTGGCTTACAAAACACCCGTTCGACCTATACTTGAGTATTGCTCATCAGTGTTGGATCCGTACCAGATCGGGTTGACGGAGGAGATAGAGAAGATCCAAAGAAGAGCGGCGCGTTTCGTCACATGGTTATTTGGTAAGCGTGATAGCGTTACGGAGATGTTTAGCAAACTCAAGTGGCAGACTCTGCAAGAAAGGCGCTCTGCGTCGCGCTGTAGTTTGCTGTCCAGGTTTCGAGAGGGTGTGTTTCTGGACGAGGTATCGAATATATTGCTTCCCCCTACTTATACCTTCCGAGGGGATCACGAATGTAAAATTAGAGAGATTCGAGCGAGCACGGAGGCTTTCCGGCAGTTGTTCTTCCAGCGAACCATACGCGATTGGAACAGGAAAGGGAGGTAATGACAGTGGCACGTAAAGTGCCCTCCGCCACACACCGTTGGGTGGCTTGGGGAGTATAAATGTAGATGTAGATGTAAATTCGGAACCTGTATATGTGATACCAAGCTAACAGAGTCCTGATCAGTATATTGTATCACAAAAGAAAACGTGAATAACAATATTTCACTAATAATTTAAATATTAAAAATCTTGAAGACAAAGATCCATACATCTCGAGGATAGACACGTAGTCTCAGATGGTGTCAGCTATGGTGCACTATCGTGCTTCTAGCTCTACACTACTCCAGATCTCGCTGATGACCACGCAGTTCAGCGCCACTCAAACTAGACCAAACCAAACTACTCCAGAGCTGTCACCTTTGCCAGATTACAGATGATAGTTTGCAGAGGATCGTGATGAAGTTTTGCAGAGTTATGCGGTTACGGATGAGCGCGCAAGACGTGCTTCTAGCAGGGGCGAGAGGCGTGTAGCCGGCGGTCGCAGGAAGTGTCGCGTTAAAGAGGCGGCGGGCCGCCCGCCACCAGATTGATTGCAGAGCGGCGTGGCGCCAGCCGACCCCCACCACTGCTGGCTAACTGGCCCCCCGGGCATCGCTACGGCTGAATCACAACGCCAGTCACCCTCCACCCAGCCTCTCCCTATCGATTGGTTTCAGTAAACATCCAGCTCACAGCGATACACTAAACAAATTCAATAAAAACCTGATTTCCTTTCTGTATTTAAAAAGAAGAATATGTCGCTTGACGCGTAACGGTATTTCCGTTTACTTTTCGCTTTTGGAGTATTCGCAAATAACCGCGTTCTTGTCTAACGAGTATCCAAACACGGCCTTCGAACAAAGTTGACATTTCATTCCTGGTAGAGAACTGCATCAAATCTTACCTTAACGGAAAGTTAAAAGACAGGAATTGCTCATAATGCCACAAGTCACAAGTGTTTACGAACACTGTACAATTAGAAGAATATGTTGTCCCTCTACATTTTTTGTGGTTCCTCCGAGACTCCAGTAGTTTAACCTTTTTTCTTAAAAGGTTCATCGCTTTCCGCGCCCGGGTTCCCAGGTTCGATTCCCGGCGGGGTCAGGGATTTTCTCTGCCTCGTGATGACTGGGTGTTGTGTGATGTCCTTATGTTAGTTAGGTTTAAGTAGTTCTAAGTTCTAGGGGACTGATGACCATATATGTTAAGTCCCATAGTGCTCAGAGCCATTTTTTAAAAGGTTCAAAGGGCTCTGAGCACTATGAGACTTAACATCTGTCCTCAAGGACTTAGAATTACTTAAACCTAACTAACCTAAGGACATCACACACATCCGTGTCCAAGGTAGGATTCGAATCTGCGACAGTAGCGGTCGCGTGGTTCCAGATTGAAGCGCCTAGAACCGCTCGGCCACTCAGGCCGGCTTTTTCATAAGGAAACCTTTAAAATTGGTTTAGTATTCTCTCTATCTCTTGCGGAGAGCTTACTTCTTTTCTTTGCCTGAAAGTCCCTTGTCCATCTAATTTCTTCTTTATAAGTCAACGTTTCATGATGTCATGTGAGAAGTCTACATCTTGCAAATCTTTGTCGACTTTTCTAAAAGAGGCGACTTCGTCTCCGTTAGTAAAAAAGTTGACAAATATTGGAGTTCACAATCTTTCTGATATCATTCATATCTGGCGACTGCTGAAAGAAGTTATCATTTCATAATGAAGGAAGAGATGTGTTTAACTTCCCGTCGACATCGAGGACATTAGAGGCTCGATTTGTTGAAGGGTGGGAATGGAAATCGGCCTTGTTCCTTACGACTGAACTATTCCAGCACATACCTTAAGTTAATGTAGGAAACCGTGCAAAACTTAAATCTGGTTGAACTGACAGGAAACCGAACCGGCATTCTCTAGATTGCGATTCAAGTGTTATTTTACTGCGTTAACTCCCTCTTTTTTCCCTAATTGTGTCTAACATTCTCCACATGTGGCTATAGATCATAACTGAGTTATCTTCTGCTAACTTCATTTTATTTCACTCGACTAAAGAGATTTCTCTGAAACGTGCTTTGTTTGGCCCCTAATTGCTCTACTAGATATTTCTTATTCAGTATGAGGCATTTTGCTGGGTGCAGAGCGTCTCGTAAATTGACTGGCATTGACGAACAACGACTGTACCTTTGGAAAGTTTGTAGGTTATTTGCTATGTCCGCCAGAAGATACGGTACACAGAGAGGGTGCCATACAGTAGGACCAGTCTCCAGAGAGATGCAACACATTTATGGTCAGACGCCATGGAATGTATACATAACACTGACTACTATATGTTTCCCCGAGAAGTGACAAACAATTCCCAAGTGGATACCTATCCACTAAACGCGGATGTAAGCCGACCAACGGCTGCACTCAACAAAGGAAACCCCCCGTCGCACCCCTCTCAGATTTCGTGGCAAGAGGGCCAGTGGACAGCTCGTCAAAGCTGAACACAGATCAATCATTAAAAGTGGAAAAAGGTATACTGGGCTGTGGAAAAAAGCAAAATAAAAGTAGTGAAAGGTCCAAGAATAAGAAGCACAATATATAGCAGCCGGGCTGAGAAGTGGTGTCGAGAATAAGTGGTTTTGGTGTTGGACTGCGAAGCGGGCGAGGCGTGTTCAGACCTCTCTCTTGCTAATTATATTTTCCCCCAGCTGTTGGGCCGGCCACTGTGGCCGAGCTGTTCTAGGCGCTTCAGTCTGGAACCGCACGACCGCTACGGTCGCAGGTTCGAATCCTGCCTCGGGCAAGGATCTGTGTGATGTCCTTAGGTTAGTTAGGTTTAAGTAGTTCTAAGTTCTAGGGCACTGATGACCTCAGATATTGAGTCCCATAGTGCTCAGAGCCATTTGAACCATCCCCCGCTGTTCGCTGTATTCACATTTGTGTCTGTGTCGTCGTGTAACGTTCGTTTCTAACAGTAAAGTGTAAGGTAGGGACCTATAATGACAGTTGAATCTGCAAAACTACTGTATTAGCAGCCGAAAGAAAGTGGCTTTCGAATGGGAACAGCAAACCTGTGATGACAAGTCAACCGAATCCTCCACCGGAAAACGCGTCTGGTGTGTCATACACGGCATTAGTAACAGTACGTGTGCCATGTGATAGGAATCTGTTATCGACGCACCTAATTTGTACGACTGGTAGGTAAGTGAGATATGCCTCATAGCCCGATATAGGTTTTCGTATCGTTTCGTGAATTGGAACACTCTCAAGGAAATGACGAAAACATAATAGTTTGTCACATAAGCTGCAACAAATGAAGCAATCAGTTTCTCTGTGCTCTGTCAGAACCTATGTCTTTAACCTTTTTGAAGTGGTGTTCCGGTTTTGAAGTCTTGACTCTTGAATTCTTTCGTTGTAATATAATTCACACCAGATTATTTGTTGTTTTCATTTCTGTAGACGTCTATGTTGTATCTCGGCTGTTCTCACTATTCATCACATTTACTTGTTACGGTAACGTATTCTTACCAAATGACTCATATTCTATAACCAGTGTATAGTATGACAGCAGCGAAGACTACAGAAAGAGAACAAAAAATAATAAATTATATTACGTAAACGAAATTTATGTTAAACTGAGACGTATCACATCATTAAGAAATGGCGTGTTCGTGATCTATGGAACAAGTTCTGATGCAGTGTCTATAGTCGATGCCAAGAAGAGCCCAACTGGGAATGCTACGATTGTTCATAATTATCATTCACTAAATTCAGAAGTAAAACAGAGTTAAAGACAGTTTAGCCCAAGTCGACTTTAAACTATTGACACTCACCATCTTCAGATTGCAGTTAAGTTATGTAATATTTCTTTTAGTAAGTTATTGTAAACTGATCGTATCCTGTGTTGCATATGTTTTCGTTTAGCTTATGCCCTACCCTATTACGCCGTGTGATGAGGCTGTGTAGTTGCTGCGTGCAAGCAAGCCACCACACAACAGCAATTACTTTCGGTGATGGGGGTTCCCTTTCTGTCACATATTTACGTTTGACACCAAGAGCGCTTGTTCAGTGCAAGGATCCTTTTTTAGATGCGTTGGGATCTATCCAATCTCCAAGATATTTAAACTGTTCTACCAGATTTCTCCTGTTGTGATTCAACAGTAACTCTTTCCTCTCTGTATGTTTAACTATCTTCTTTTTTCCCCTTTTGGTATGCAGTACTCTTCAAATAGTTATCCAGGGAAACCTGAGAAGAATTTGTTCTTTACAGCAGCAATGGTACAAAAACAATGTGCGCCACTTTGGTCTGGAACATGTAAAGAACGAAAGCAACTAAATTGTGTTCGACATAGTTCGATGGAAGCGGGGGAAGAGGAACTGTAGACTGCCCTACACCACTCAGACTGATGAACGTGAAAAATTGCGTGAAAACTGGATCGCTGCCGATTTACACATTCAGCCGGCGGTCTGAGCCAGCCCCTCCTTTCGTATTCCGTGTTTGCCGAATACGATGCGTATCAGAATATGACACCCCCTGAAATTTGCAAAATATTGTCAGGTATGGAAATACACTATATTTCAATTAAATGTAGGGGCATACTGGAGCTAGGGACTCTGCTATGATACGTTACTCCATACGCAGTTAGCAGCCCTTATGTTGTCTATGTGAACCATTCAGCTAATATTTGCCAACTCATATTCATTTGTTAATGATGAAAGAAACAGCTTTTTCAATAGTTCAATGCAACTCAATTATTTCAGTTCATCATAATCACATGGCTTTATTGATACTAAAGTTTGCTTCACTTTTAATAAATTCTGATTAAATCCCGCATTTTGTAAATGACAGAATCTTTCCAGAAAGAGATTTTCACTCTGCAGCGGAGTGTGTGCTGATAAGAAACTTCCTGGCAGATTAAAACTGTGTGCCGGTCCGAGACTCGAACTCGGGACCTTCGCCTTTCGGGGGCAAGTGCAGAATCTTTATGTCGAGGCTAGTAGTGGAATTAAAAGAATAAAAGTATATTAGGGTGCGACATCCCGTTCATGACCTTTAGAAACGCACCTCGAACTCGGGTTGGGGAAGGAAATCGTGATCTTTTCAGTCTAACCACTCCGCCATTTTCCTTGAACAATTTAGAGACCGCTAGGAAAATATAAACATGGACGACCGAACGGAGATCTGCACCGCCATCTTCTCAAATGCTAGTCCAGTGTCTTTACGGCTCACTGGGGTTCAGCTACACTCAGTGGCACTGCTGAGGCAACAGCCTGAAAACTTGTAGTGGAAAAGTGCAAGTCGGGAATTGATGCCTATAATTTTACTATGGGTATAATGACTCAATACTACTGGAAGAGCCGCTCACTTATAGATTGTCTGTCAAGAAAAGTAATAAGGCAAGGACTTATTTGTTTCCTTTAAGTTATTTACAATGACTTTCCAATTAAACTAGCGTCCATATTATAATGTGTGACCTTTGTGAAAAGTTCATTTTATCGTAAAGACAACTGTTTACTACCACCAGTTTACTGTTATAAGCACGCAGAAAATTATTGTGTTTAAATGCAGTAATATACGAGTACAGACACGGAACAATGGATACTCCAAGTAAGTCATTCGTCATCTATTAACTTTGATATTAGTTTATAATATCCGAAGACTAGTTTGATTCAGCTATCCGCGCAACTCTCTTCTACGCAAGACTCTCTTAATGTGATCCAAAGTATCTGGACACCACGGAAAACACACTATTTCATAATAGGTGCATTGTACTGACACCTACTGCCAGGTACTCCATATCAGCAACCTCAGTAGTAATTAGACATCGTGAGAGAGCAGAATGGGGCACTCAGCGAAACTCACGGACTTCGAACGTGATCACGCGATTGGGTGTCACTTATGTTATACGTTTGTACGCGAGATTTTCACACTCCTAAATATCCCTAGGTCCACTGTTTCCGATGTGATAGTGAAGTGCAAACGTAACGTGAAGGGACACGTACAGGACAAAAGTGTACAGGCCGACCTCGTCTGTTGACCGACAGAGACCGCCGACAGTTGAAGAGGGTCGTAATGTGTAATAGGCAGATATCTATCCAGACTATCAAACAAGAATTACGAATTGCATCAGGATCCACTGTAAGTACTATGACAGTTAGGCGTAAGGTGAGAAAACATGGATTTCGTGGTCGAGCGGCTGTTCATAAGCCACACATCACGCCGGTAAATGCCAAACGACCCGTAACTTGGTGTAACGAGCGTAAACATTGCACGATTGAACAGTGGGATAATGTTGTGTGGAGTGACGAATCACGATACACAATGTGGCTTTTTGTATTATCTCTAAACGGGGGAGAGTGTCACTGAAATGATACAGGATTTGGTGTGGAGATCATATCAACAATGGCGTTTCTCGTTGCGGTGGAATCTTCTCAAGAAATTTCAATCACCAACTTTCTGCTCCGAATGCGAAAATATTATGTTGACGCCGATCTACGTAGGGAGAAACGATCATCATCATAAAATAAGGGAAATCAGAGATCGCACGGAAAAGTATAGGTGTTGGTTTTTTCCTCGAGCTGTTCTGGATTGGAATAATAGAGTTAGTGTGAAGGTGTTTCAATGAACCCTCTGCCAGGCACTTAAAAGTGATTTGCAGAGTATCCACGTAGATGTAGACATAGCAGTACCTGAAAAGTGATCATTTTTACGTCAGCTGTGATATATACTATACTCGCCGTTCTGTGATGGTATACGTTACTTTATCAGAAGTATCCAAACACGTACTAGTTGACACTGTGTGAGAGAGTCCCAAGGATGTGATGTGAAAGTCTGTTCAAAATGGTTCAAATGGCTCTGAGCACTATGGGACTTAACTTCTGAGGTCATGAGACCCTTGGAACTTAGAACTACTTAAACCTAACTAACATATGGACATCGCACACATCCATGCCCGATTCAGGATTCGTACCTGCGACCGTAGCAGTCGCGCGGTTCCAGACTGTAGCGCCTAGAACCGCTCGTCCACTCAGGCCGGCGTGAAAGTCGGGAAGACAATATACCTTCCAGTGCTTCCTTGTATTCTGCTGGAGGAAGGTGGTAAAGGTTATAACATTCCGTACCTCCAGCAGCATACACTATCTGGTCAAACTGTCCTAGCGGTTAGAGATACAGAACCGTCAGATAGATTTTCTGAGGTGTTTCGGTGTATATCTGCAACCTGCACTTTATATCTGGAGTTACCTAAACAAACACTTCTGACCACATATGTGACGCCAAGTGTCAACGGCCAGCGTCGGTTTATGTCCTGCTACGAAAAAAAAATGATTTTTAAACGGAATTAACGAGGTCCCAAATCAGTCTAGTCCGATATTCTCTTAATTGGTATGTATGAACTGGGAAATTAAATACATGAAAGAACACGCAGTACTCAATGCCTACACCATGGCGCCTGCCCCATGTCACACGTTACGCAGGCTACGGTCAGCAGCTTCAGCCAAGCGACACAGCGAGAGCAACATCTGACCGGCGTAACAGCTGCACGCCGGCGCTGTTGTGCCACGCCACCGTACACTCACCGCCGACAGACATTTTCCTACGGCGGCAGGGCTTCTTAAGCACAAGTGGCACCGCTCTTGGGCATTCTTATACTGGACTATGCTATTGCTGTTACGTTGACGCTTCGCCAGCCGTATCGCCCTCATCTGGAGCTCGACTCTGCTTGGAACTGACCTGTTCTGAGATTTTTTTCTACCCGCCGATCCGATCATTGTTTTCAACCACGGACTTAGCTGATCGCCGTCTCTGTGGCTTCTCTAGCACAGTCATTTGAAGTTTCGTGTTCAGTTTTTTGTCTTAGCTTGTAAAGATATGAAGTGTGCTGATTACACACGCATTCTGTTCTCTCTTTTTTTTTTTTTTTTTTTTTTTTTTTTTTTTTCACCTCCTTTCACGGATAAAAGAAACTGGTGGCGGCTGGGGCTGGTTCTTGTTTTGGCTTCCATTTTCTGAAGCGGTGGCCCGTCCTTACTATCCAGTTCTGTGTCTAATCACCTAAGATGGGGGATCGTTGTACATTTTCTCTTTTTTCGGGAATGGACGGAGTTAAGTTTTAAATTTTTCGGAGCTCCTCTATGGCTATTCTTTTTCACCCTGGTGGCCGCCCAAACCGAGAAACCCTTGTCATTGCTCGAACTTTTTTATGTTTCAGTCGATGCAATTCGCTCAACTTACGGACAAGGTGACATTGCTGTTGAGGACTGACAACTTCTGCTGCAAGCCCTGTATCAAGGGGTCGCTCATGGTGATGACAACAGCAGCAGACACCGATGGCTCTGGCATTCCACATGTTCGACGTCGACGCAGAGAAGTGGGTCGAATACAAACTACCGCCATTTCAACACCTTTGCGTGATGTTCAATGTTCATATTTCTTTTCTTGGGTTGGCGTAGGTATCTCGCTCATTTGCATTAAGCTTTTGCCCCTTACTCAGCCGGAATAAGTTCGTTTCGCGGAAGTCACTGCCACTCTCTATAGGTATTACGAGTCCTAGGTGTTCTTCGGCGCTGCGAAGTTTAAGTTCTTTCGAACGAAGCGCCCACATAGCCGTACTATCGGTAGTTACTGGGTATGATCCACACCTTCAAATTGGTATGTCATAGACGGATGCCCTGTTGCAGGACACTCTTCTTCATAATGTTACTGATTCCCGACCATAGGACCCCTCGCTTGAGAATGTCAGTCCTATGACCGAGGCACAGGAATTGGTCGAACCGCACAGCTGTAAATGTCGCTGCTTGTGGTTGCCGCTCTTGACACCGGTCGGTCTTCTCCACGTGGCGTCTCTTTTTCTACCGGGCACCGTACGCAGCCTACGGTACGACAGCGGCAATCGTGTGCGTGGCAAAACACAATCACGCGCTTAGTCCTTCTCATGATCGGTACACCTGTCACTTCCGGCGAACCAAATGTTTGTTTTACGTAAAGACTGGGCACGTTCAAGACGTTTGCTCCAGGAAATAATGGGGCTCAACCGTTGATATGGCCACCCATGGTTCTGAAGCAATGGATACCCATCAGGTCGGGTTCTGAAGAGACGTTCCTGGTCCAAGCGTGCAATAGCACTTCCACTATGTATGAGTCATCCCGAGCTGTCAGCCACCCTCAGCCTCCCTCTGTGTTTGTGCAGAATCCAAAGAAAATTTTGGTTCGTCTGTGCATTGGTAATCGGCACGTCGAGTTCCAGCTGAATACTGCATCCATATAGTGTAAATGTGTGGTGTAGGATAGTGAACCATCAGCTCAAAGGTCCTCAAAGGTCCGTTTTCCATATAGTGTAAATGTGTGGTGTAGGATAGTGAACCATCAGCTCAAAGGTCCTCAATGGTCCGTTTTCCATAGACGAAAGAGTGAACGCTCACAAGTTTCGCAGCCTCCTAACAGACCATCTTGTCCAGGCACTAGAAGGCGTGATGGCTGTCCAGCCCGTAGTGCACGAAGTACTACACCATGTCTTCACGAATGGTACCCAAATCGTTGGATTAGACGCTGGGGACCTATATCTTTATCGGCCAGTTCCCCAGATTTGAAACCTGCATACTTATTTCTGTAGAGAAAGCTGAAAGACGATGTCTACAAGGACATACTAACTACATACAATGATATGTTACTGAAAGCTGCTTTGACATCTCCCCCGTTCATACCAGACTGGAAGCCTGTATTTCCGCTGCCGGTGGTCATTTTGAACACAACCTGTGATGGCCAGGTGTTTCGTTACCGGTCAGAATCCACTTAACTATTGTATGCACTTGTATTGTTCTTTAGTTTATAGTACCACAGGTATTGTACGAGTGTTGGTGTGGTATCTTTTCAAAATCCGATATCTCGTAAGCGACTCCCACTAGATTCCTGCAACAAAAGCCACTGACATTCTAATCTATCCTACTTTTAGTTTGTTGTCAACAGGCGTTGTTCCATTTTTTTTTAAAAGTGAACGTTTGCACCAAACATACTTTTTCTAAGTATTATTGCGATCTGTTCACTAGCTAACAGTACGAGCCCCTGACTACAATCCATTCTGTGAAAACCACATATCACTAGCACTCTCCATTTCAGCAATATCTGCATTACAAAACATATGTATATACACACGTACATAAAATCTGTCTCTCCTAAGTGTCGTCAGGCTTATTTTCTGTCGTGTTTCGGCAGATATTCGCTCTTTCACTTTTGCACCGTATAGCTGGTATTAGCCCAAACAATTGCTGCTCATCACATTTTTCATATGACCCCCTGCGTCGACGGAATGCATCGGTTTGTTTCCCGTTTCAAACAAAATGATCCATAAATCCGAATTTTACGTGCCCATTCGATACAGCACTGCCAGATTAGTCTAGTATAATATTTGTTTTATCGATACGTGTTAACAGGAACAGTAAAACATGAAGAACAGCCAGTACTCCAGCAGCAACCGAGTGGCGCAATTCTCCATGGCGTTAGCAGTCTGCCCGAGCCAGCGCGATGATGTCGGTCACTTCCGGAATATTAATTATTCCTCGTATTTTGCTGCCTTTGTTAACACATATCTTTAAAAGGAATATCTCACTAAACTGATCTGGGACTGCTCTGTCGAATGTGTACATAAAATTCCACTTTAAACGTCATTTGCTTTTTGTTTGGAAGCAAACCATGGGCGTCGTATGAAAGAGGTGATAAGTATTTGTGTGAGCTGACTCCACCTACACGATGCAAAAACAAAGTTGCATATATGTACTGAAACACCAGAGAAAACGCGCCTGATGACTCTTAGGAAAGACATCTCATCGCGTTTGTTGTTTGGTTGTCTGTGTCGATTTATGCCGGGTGTCACTACTTTTGACAAAGAAATTTCTGTCGAAGGTATCTTCGCTGCTTAGATGCTTAGTGCAGAGACTGACTGCTGACTATTAACACAAATAAATATTTATTATCCGACTGCTTCAACGGTCTGTTTTATCAGTCACGATCTGTAAGTACCTAGGGGTTTCGATTCGGAACAGTTTAATTTGGAACAACCACATAAATACACCCGTGGAAAAGTCATTGACAGACTCACATCTCTCGTTATAATCGTAAATGAATATAATTCATGCACGAAAGAAATTGCTTACAAACCCTCTTTCGACAAATTACTGAATACTGTTCGTCGATCTGAAATTCTTGCTGAGTTGGATTTATGGAAGAAGTAGATATGATTCAAAGAAGAGTAGCATGACTCGTTATGGGTTCGTTTAGTCGATGTGAGATTCTCGCAGAAACTCTCAATAAATTTCTGTGGGGGAGAGGGAGAGAGGAGGGGGGGGGGGGGGGTACGTGCTAAGACGAAAGATCCTATGCAGTGAGCGCTGAGAGTCTTAGGTACTCCCGAAAGAATGAACTCCGAGGAACTTCCTACAGCATTCAACAAATACGTCGTGTAATAACCACGACGCTTTACTTGGAGAAATTTGGGTTAGTACTTCAGACATAGCCTCCCCCCCCCCCCCCACCACCACCCACCGCCACACCCAGGGGACAATGGCATTCATATTGGTACATTATGTAGCCTCCACCACATACCGCACGGTGACTTCCCAAGCATGGGTGTAGAAGTCGATGCACAAAGATGGCGCCGGTCGAGCGAAGAATAATGTGTATCCGTGTATCCTACACGGTAATAACATAGCTGATAGATGTAAAGTGAAAGAAAATCGTATTTAATCCATATTTGAATGTAATAAGTTAATGGTTAAATCTCACACAAACTGAGAAGTTCAGCTTTTGTGACTGTGAACTAAACAACGTCCGAGCAAGCCTTGGAGGGTCAGCGGTACCGACCGACCGCCGTGTCTTCCTCAGACCACAAGCGTCACTGGATGCGGGTACAGAGATACATGTGGTCAGCACACCGCTCTCCCAGCCGTTTTGTTTTCGTGGCCGGATTTGTGAATATAAGAAATTTAATTTTCATGCACTTCATTTACTGTACATGAAAAAGTAAAGAACCGTACTGAAACTTCCGAGCAGATTAAATTCGTGTGCTGATTTAGTACTCGAATCCAAACCCTTGTTCTACAAGTCCTGTTTATGCACTCAGTTTTAATCGTCCACAACTTTCGAAACTAAAGTGCACCTCGCTACAAAGCTGAAGGTTCATACCAGAAAAAGAATCATGTTCTCTAAATGAATTTTGCCAATGTACATAGGCGTGTACATTAAGCGTATAAGATGAATGAACGGTCCTTGGAAATGGGGTCGCCATGGCATGGTGGGAATGAATCGACAACAGACGGGCTCACGCAGTCATCACGGCAGCCGGTCGCATTGATTTATGGGAGCTATCAGTCGCGGGTGGCTGACCCCGGAATCAATTCCAGGACCCAAGCCGCGATTACCACCATGCACACCGCAGCGCCTCCCATCTGGAGCAGGCGAATCCCTGCCAAAGCTGAAAATGTGCTGCACGACGCTCGCAATATACGAACATCTTCAGTCCTGGGTATATATTTTTTCTTTTAGTTACTGATATGTATTTCTGTATTCGGCTTTTAGAAGTTAAAATCTTAGTCGATCAAATGTTGGACAATGAAAAGAAATACTCAGGAAGAACTTACCGGTATCCGTAAAGGTATACTCGTATTCTGATTTGTTTGTTAAACCGTTGTAATAAGATCGTATCGATGTTAAGACGGCCTCGCGCTCTTCTATCATATCTGTGACATGCAGTATCCGCCGACTTTTAGTGCTGATTTCGTGCAAGCTTAGCATTTCTGTTGAAACTTCCGGGCTGAGAGGCCGTACTTCCTGTATCAAATTCTTCACTTAAGTTTCGTTGCCGTCTGTGGGAGATATCTTCAGGGAAGAGGGCAGTTCTACTTGTCACATGCTGCCGAATGAATAACTGTCTCTGACCTGTGACATCATTCTCGATTACAAGTCATCGATCGTTAGAATCTCTCTGTTTGTGCAAGGTCGACATCCATATTTTACTTAACTTCATCTTCTTTCCTGTTAAAATTACTGCGGTATTTACAAATTTATATTTACTCTCAAAACAAGCGCGAATGAAATGTATTGTCTTGGCTAAAACGATAGTCTCATGAAATTTTATTTCTCACTCTCCCAGCTATAACGCGTATTGGGATATTATCGACTTATCAGTATGCTGAAAGCTATAATTCCTCTCATGTGTGGCTTAACGGACGATACTACCTCGTTTCGTGGTTTCTGAAATATATTGGCCCAGAACGGAACAAAATAACGCGCTCGCCAGCTGTTGCCAATGGATGGCGTACATATTTTACCCATCTAAAGGAGTCATCAGTTTTCCAGGAGAGATTAAAACAGTTTCAACACCATGTTTTCCCAAAACTTTGAAGATGCCATCAGTATTCTTGGCGCTGTTCGACATTTAGGACTTCACAAGCATTTTGTTGGCTACTGTTCAGTTCATATATTTGTCTCCAATCTCTGTGTTTTGCAGAACACGAGAAAGAATGAAAATAAATTTACTTATGGAGTTTTTCCTCATGTTGTTATAATTTATTGTATCTCACTGACGGCTGAAGGGTAGTTGCTTCACGCCTTTATTCCCTGAAAAGCTTCTACGTCGATAAGTTTGGAAACTTTTTCACAGCCTGAGTACAATAAGACGACATTTTACTACTTATTAGGATGCCGCCCAAGACTTCAACCCTAAGCCCTTTCTTTAGTAAGAGGGAGGGGCAGGGAAGCATGAACCTTTGAGTCTTCCACATTAGGTCTTTTTGTCAGTCAACATAAGGAAAGACAGGGACAGAACTTGAATGCATACGTTCGTGGAATTAATTGTCCTGCACGAAGTTTCAGGATTCTGAAACAACACGAGTGTTTACAAATAACTAACAAAGTACTACCTGGAAAATTCAATCGATATGAAATACCTTGAAATATCTGAAAACGGTTGAATACTAAGGTTATACTGTTCTTATTTTCTATTTGGGAAAATCAGTGGTTTCTTGAGACTGCTTGGCGAGAACATACACTATTCAATTTATTAAGACGTTTTACTACGCAAAGATAGCAGCAATCCGGTGTCTCAAGAAAGGCTAGTAGGTATGGGGGTACTCAATAACATAAACATGCAAGACAAAAGTAGTTTAAAATACACTTAACACTAAACTGTTTGTGTCGCAGGTGTAACGTGATTTGTACAGTGCCGCACAAATTTGCTTTATGACATTGGACTCCAATGTGGACAAAGATTAGGAAAAAACTCTCTCTTATGACTTAGATCTTGCTTAGATCGGGTGATTCGCAAATTTCAGTAGTATACTACGGTTATACTGTTCTTATTTTCTATTTGCAAAAATCAGTAGTTTCACGAGACTGCTAGGCCAGTACATACACTATTCAATTTATAAAGACGTACAACCTTTCCTAAGTTCGGGGCAAGTTCGAAGTTATTAAGATGCGAAACAAAATGTTCACCCGAAATGCAAATAAAAACGAAACACACGTATAGTGTCACATAACTGTTCAGCGAACTACAGTGATAGACTTTACAAGAAAGTCGTAATGCTTCACAGAAAGACTTAGTCACAAAATCAATAGAGCTCACCCTCCACTAAATACTGCACGGTATGTACATGCACCTATAGAAAATAGAGCTTTTGAATGGGAAAGTAGAGGAGCTAATGGTTTTCAAGCACCCACTTCCCACATAATGACACAAAATACATGATAACATCATAAAGATTTAAAACATTTTCTTGATTATATTGCATCTTTAAAAATCGATATTATGTAATCGATACTAACTTGCAGACGAAGCTCATAACACTATGTCACTATCTGATATCTGAAAAATCTTAAAGTTTTATTAACATGCATAAATTAATAATTGTTATACTGTGTAAAAGTAAGTTTTTTAATTGTAACTGATTGTTCAACTCCATATAGAACTTCATTATGCTGAATTGGCATTTACAGTAGTCACCAAAGTAAGCAGGGGGAAGTATGTTGTCTTTTCCCCTGGCACGTTTTTCTGGATGAGCTTTTAGCAGCGACGAAGGAACAGAAACGTCGTTCAGCCAGCTTGTGGCAGGGAGCGCGTGCGTGCCCTAGTGCCAACATGCTTACAACTCAAATATTTTCTTAAACACTAATATCAGCCACTTAATACCATTTCCATGTCATATTCGGGTGGCAGAGACTACCTGAAAATGTCCTTTGTGTTGAGTAAGTGTGGTTAGCATAAAAAGGTCAAGTAAAAGACACGTTAATTTACGTGAGACGAAACGTTAATCAGATTGTCTACGAAGTGGTTTGGCAACATTCTGCGCGATTATAAGTCGTCTTTAAAAAACATTAGTCGCGGATGCAAGAATTTACGGACAGTGTTGTGGTGAAATAATTACACCACAATCACTTCACTTCATGAACAACGGTCATGGTTAACATCATGGCTAGCCGTTATTAGTCCGCAACATCTGAGACGTGAAGAAATTCTACAACGTATTCGTTACCACGATTTCTCAGTTGCTAAAAGGCAAGAACGTTCATTTGGTTTAATAGTTGACCATGTATGGGGAGTAAAAGTCATCAATTGTTCTGTTTCTTGAACTGTGAACAATAAGGCTGATTTAATTTCAGTAGTTATGTCTTTCATTGTTACCTACGAACGTTCATAATCCTTTTCCTTTATTAATTTAAAAAGAGCCGCGCGGTATTAGCCGAGCGGTCTCAGGCGCTGCAGTGATGGATTGTGAGGCTGGTTCCGACGGAGGTTCAGTCCTCCCTCGGGCATGGGTGTGTGTTTGTCATTAGCATAATTTAGGTTAAGTAGTGTGTAAGCTTAGGGACTGATGACCTTAGCAGTTAAGTCCCATAAGATTCCACACACACACACACGCACACACACACACACACACACACACACACACACACACACACAAACACACACACACACACATTTAAAAAGAAGTAATTCACTACTAGATTACGCTTCAAAAAGCTAGAAATTTGAAACGATTATGTAAAAATATCGTGATATTTAAAAAAGTAGTGAGCAGAACTAAATACTACTAAAAAATGTGTATATGTAAAAGTCATCCTAATGATTCTCAGAGACGCCATGGTTTCTCTGTCGCACTGCAAGATCCCATCAGGCATATCCATTTGCAGTCCATGTTTAAGCTTTTGTGACTCTGTATCTCATTGGCCCTTGAACTATGCAGTTCCAGCGAAGTCTGATCGTATGCAATAGTGCAAAACACATCGAGTGGCACCCCGAGAATCTTTTACTTGTACTGGTACTAATCTCATGAAGTATTTATTTCGTGACAATTAGTTGGTGACAAAGTTTTGAAACATTACCGTTTACACCTACCGTTGTTAGCAATCAGGTTAATTGACTTTAATTCTCCCAACGAATTCTATTTTTTGTCCAGGAGTGAGTGTAAATAAGTTTGCCACGGCGAAAACGCATATAGCTGACGAGAGAGGATGAACAGAGAGAGCATAGCTTAGAGGGCTTCTGATCATCATTCGGTAAGCTTAGTTTTTCCTACGTGATTCCAAAAACAAAAGCGAGAATATAGCATTTTTACGCGGACGCACAGGTGCAGACTAGAATTGTCTCTTGATATCCGCGGGAACGAGCACACAATGGGCTCATTTAAATACATTGTTCTCGGGAAAATACTAATAAAATTTTGAATAAAGTTTATCTCTCTTTTCCACTTGTGTGTTTAAAAAACACACATTAATTTACGCAAACAGTCACGCTCCATATAATGAATGCCATTAATTAATTACAGTCGAAAAAATAAAGTTATCGGAAGAGATACATTACAGAAGGCGAAGCGAAATATTGTCGGTGCGCCGGCTATCGCGCACAGGAATGAAGTACCTCGCACATGTCACTCGCACAGCTGGCTGGACGGGGCACAAAAGTTGGAAACATCGCTGTCTGTCTGTTAACCTGAAATCGAAGAATCGAAATAACGAGGCTAATGAATTATTCGCACAGGAAACATTTATGACAAAAATCTGAGCGCATGGCGGAACGTGTCTCAGAATGAGGGGCAGTGAAATGGAAACGAGAGAGAGAGAGAGAAGAACGTCGGCAAACTTTATTTTTTCAATAGTAAGCGACATAACTCTTAATACATTTATCCCACTGTGAGATAAGCCGCTCAATGCCTTCATCGAAAAAGTTTATGTTTACCTGCGGAACTGGTTCAAAATGGCTCTAAGCACTATGGGACTTAACATCTGAGGTCATCAGGCACCTAGCCTTAGAACTACTTAAACCTAACTGACCTAAGGACATCACATACATCCATGCCCGAGGCAGGATTCGAACCTGCGACCGTATAAGCAGCGCGGTTCCGGACTGAAGCGCCTAGAATTGCTCTTCCACAGCGGCCGGCCTGTGGAATTACGACTGTACGTAGGCGAGCACCTCTTCAAGCCTCCAAATGAATGGAAATCGCATGGGGAATTATCGGAACTATATGTGTAAGGGCTTCGCAGCGAAGCTTTTACAGTGCAGTCGGAAAAAAAAAACAGGAACGCCATTTCCTGCAAAGTCATGATAACCTTTTTTTTTTACTGGAAGGGCCCGCTGCTCATCGACTTTCTGGAACATGGCGCCACAATTAACGCGTAGCGGTACATGGGCATTTTGCAAAAAGAAATGCGCCATCAAGTCGAAATGCCCAGGGACAGAAGGTATCATTTTGTTTCAGGATAATTTCCGGTATTATGTTTCAGGGTTGTTTCGGCTGCGCTGCCTAAGTTTCGCTGGGATGCCCTTACGTTTCCTCCATACATACTCCATCTCTCCACCTCCGTTTCCATACTTTTGGAGCCCTGATGAAACACATTCGTGGACCAGGGCTTTCTTCGAGCGAAGAGAAGCACAGTTAGATTGAATCATAGTTCCGCAGGCAACCGTCAACATGGTTTCTAAGAAGGCACTGATCGACTTGTCAAAGAATGGGATAACTATGGTAACAGTTATTTCTATTACTTTTGACATAAACAGTTTACTTACTTTTTTATCTATCTCGTTTTCATTTGACTGCCCATGATAGATACAATCCTGACCACTAATGAAGATGGCGTCAGAATGGCATGATGTATACGACATCTACATCTACTCTCTGGAAACCACTGTCAAATGCATAACAGAGGTACGTCCTGTTTTACCAGTTATAACGGATTTTTCCCGTTCCATTGTAGTATGGAGCGCGGGAAGAATGACTGCACCATACTGTCTATCATTCTCTTGATCAATTTCGAAGGATCTCTTTCTTTTATCACTTCTGAGATCCCTAGTAGCCATTTCTGCTGCATACTATGCTTCCGGTGCGCACCTTGTCCATCCGTTGAAGATTCCTAATGCAGTTTTTGTACAGGATTAACTCTCATACATTGTAACAGTTTCAGCTTGCCAGTGTTGCCATCATTAACAGCAATAACAGTATCCCAGTATGTAAGTCCATTTGAGAGTGGTTGGTTGGTTGGGTGGTTGATTTGGGGGAGGGGACCAAACAGCAGCGTCATCGATCCCGTCGGATTAGGGAAGGATGGGTAAGGGAGTCGCCGTGCTCTTTCAAAAGAACCATCCTGGTATTTGCCTGAAGAGATTTAGACAAATAATGGAAAACATAAATCAGGATGGCCGGACGCGGGTTTCAACCGTCGTCCTTCCGAATGCGAGTCCAGTGCGCTAACCACCGCGGCAGGTATTTGAGATTGTTGAAAGATTCATTTGGATTCTGAGTCTGCTCATGTGGACATTTCCTCAACAATTAAGGATGTTCCACTATTTCATGAAGAAATACATATATGATGGAGGCAGGCCGCCATTCAGATCTGGCACAAGTTTGAAACATGAAAAGTTCTTGATCGCACAGCTCTTACTAAGCGTTACGCGTTTCACAATTTCATCATCAGACAGAAGTTCTGGGATAAAGTGTACAACGGAATTAACGATAGCAAATATATACATACTGACATAAGTCTGCATATTAGTGATTCATATACAGAATTTTCAATTAACGTCATACCTACATTTAAATCAAACTGTAGCAAAAGACTCACAAAAGTGAGCATATAAATTGAATATTATATAGACCTCATGTCATACAGGTGTATTTGACAGTACCGTTGTGTATTCGAAGACAACCACTGCCAAACTGACTTTGGCGATTAAACTATGTAACAAGTAAACGAAGATTACTAGTTGGCGCCAACATTGACCATAGGAATAAAATCAATGGGTAACTTTACAATGAAACCTTACATAACGACTAACTACGTGCCGGAACATAGTGGACAACTTGACAAACATACATTTACGCTACTTTCATATTTCAGCGATGATTACTTTGTGCACTTTTCATCCCACGGCTTCCGTCGGATGATGATATTTTGAAAAGTATAACGCTTAATAAAAAACTGTGCGATCAAGGCCTTTCCATATTTTAATGTGGTGCTAGTTTAGAATGTGTCAGGTCTATGTCGAAGGGCTGATGAAATTTGAAGAGTATAACGCTTAATAAAAAACTGTGAGATGAAGACCTTTCCATATTTTAAAGCTGTGCTAATTTAGGATGTGTCAGGTCTATGTCAATGGGGTTTATGCGTTCCTTGGCAGCTGCTGGGATGGAATGATTAAGGGTGTATGAAGTGACCGAGTACTGTGCCTCGCTATACTTGCTCAATAAATCTGTTCCGGGACGATACAGTTGATGTAATGGTTAGTTATCTGCTGACCGTTTGTGGAAAAATGTAGCCAATATTTCTGAAGAGATCATCAGTGTCATTTCTAATGGTCGTCATATTTTACTGTTTCAATTCATCCATAATTTTGTCTGTCAGCCTACCCCTTATGGTTTTATAATGAGAGAGCTTCTTATTTCTCAAACTTAGTCAGCTGGTGCCCATTGTTTTCTGTAAGTGAATTACACATTCCAGTTTTATGATAGCTTTGTCACCATAAGGCAGAGCAACTGCTACAGTGTTATATGCTTTTGAGTCCTTATCACCTAACAACTTAGTGTAACAAATATCCCTTACATACATGGATTAACCGGAAATGGCGATAACTACAGAGGCCTCCTTTCCGCCATTTTTTCCTTCACAGTTCCTATCTGTTAGATTCATCAATTTTTCAAAAAAAAAAAAAGAAAAAAGCAAAACTAGCTCCCCATCCAACGAGTTTTAGTATTATGAAAAACTATGATATGGTTTTCGACAGTAACAACGTAATTTCACTTTTTTTACTGCAATCTGCAGCCTTTTATACAAAAAGTTATCGACTTCATTTGCCCTTGAAGTAATACAAGCATAATTTTTAAAATTTTGAGCATGTGCAGGTAATATTTTAAGTAAATAAATAAAATACTTCTCATACGAGTTCAAAACAGATTTGCAAACCATTTCATTAAGAAAATTGCACATTTTATAATGGGCTGAAAACTGAATATAAATATGCTTCTCGTTCTGATGCGTTAGACTGCATTAAACGTTGTCACCGCATTACATACTCGACAACTATTAGCTGATAACAGATCGCTGAAGGCTGAGTAACAAGCCATCACAGTTTGCGTTCTTAAACGTTCAACCGGAATATTATTGCTTACTGAGACCACTCGACATTTTCCTTCAAAGGTGTATTTTATTGGCCAGTGAATCTTACACTAAACTACATTTGTGAGGTATATAACGTTAAAGTGTCGAAAATTGCACAAGAGACTTCCAGTAGCCAAGTATACTTGCAAAGATGGTATTTTTTGTTCCAAATTCTTGCTAAATTGTCAATTATATTTTTGAAATCATATGACTACACCAAGCAAAATAACAATACTTTTGTTTCCATCCCGCCCCTGCACCTTCCACAATTTCCCCCTCCCATCTCTCTCTCTCTCTTTCTCTTTCTCTCTCTCTCTCTCTCTCTCTCTCTCTCTCTCTCTCTCTCTCTCTTTCTTTTCCACCACTTCTCTCTACCTAGTGTACCGTATTTTGCTTGATGTTACTTACACGCCAAGAAATTCACTATAACAAATTTCTCAGATTGTCTATAGACTTCATTTAAATATCAGGTACTTCATAGAGAAGTTGGGTCCAGGCCAGACATAGCGACTACACAAGTTGCGAGTGGTGAACACGGTATAGAGGGTAGGTTACTGACTATGGATTTCATTTAATGAGTGTGTTTATTTATCACTGAACTTGCACTAACGTGCGGAGCTTGCCGCTAGATCTATTTGAGGTGATCACGATCTTACAGATTGTTTAAAGAGATGAAAGTTTGTCACTGCGTTGAGCATTTTATACCAACTGTTTCAATCGATTCCCGGACGAGTGATACGATGTCCCTGACAACGGCGAAATTCGGGAATGCTTTCTTTATATCTCCCACTGAAGAAACTTCTGAAAATTGAGTTCAGAACTTCTGATTTTGCTACACCACGGTCGATTAGCCAGTCGCCGATGAAAAACGGCAGAAATTTTCTGGCTCTGTCGACTGCTGTCACATATAACAAGAACTTCTTGGCATTTTTGTTTCAGTCAGACAAAGAACGCCGTTGCGGAATTCGGCGACAGCCGGGAACTTTGTTTTCATGCCGAGCAGCCCCTTTTACTGCCCCGATGTCGATATCTAACCACTCTTGTTCTTTAAACTCTTCCGATACGACTTCCCCGCTTCTTCAGAGTCGCGTCACCAGACCACTTCACTTCTCAGCGGCCTGGATTACCTGTCTGGAGAAGAGCAACGGATTTAGATCAAACCCCAAACTTTGTATGTCGCCCAGTAGCGTATTTAAAATAGTTTTCAGTACTTTTCTAGGAGAATCCATGATCATCATCCTCATGAGCCAACGCATCTCACTGGAGCCTTGTATGTATTAAGTGGAGAATTTCGTATAGCAATTTACAGAAATTAATATGAAGATCAAGTAAAATTTCTAATAGCCGTGCTAGACAGCTACTGTAGTCTGTAGAACACTGCATCATACTGGACTCGGATTCTGGAGGACAGCAGTTCAATCTCAAGTCCAGCGATCCTGATTTGGGTTTTCCGTGATTTTCCTAAATCGCTTCAGGCAAATAATTTTTTATCGAGACACAAGATAAAAAATGCGTCAAAGAAATGTTATTTAGCTACCGGAACACATTTATCAGCACGTCTGTCTTTATTGTAACGTTCTTTATTAAGAAGATAAATGAACAGCAGTGCGTCTTTTTTAAATATCACCCTGTATTTTTTATTTGACAATTAACTTTCTCTCCTGAAGACCTGTTCAAAAACATATCACGTGTACCGTTCACGTAAACATGACGTTAGTAGAAATGTAACAAAAAACTTATTTTAGCTATCCTATACTAGCATAGTGTGTATGTACCCGGGGCAACGTACTCGTCCACTTGTTCGAGTTGTCAGTAAACAAGGGGAGACACAAGAAAAATACACACAAGTTATTCAGTTTCCACCGTCTTCAGATGAAGGTTTTTGTGAGTGCAACGTAAACAAACAAAGGTAAGGTGAAAGTTTCATTCATCTATGAAGAATATAAATTAGCATAACAGTAATTGCAATAATATTTTCTTTTTTACAATGCGGGTACATGTCGTGCAGCAGTGTAGAATTTCTAAACGGTATGTTGTTTACAGTACAGGGAGTCCACCATCAGATATGACATAAATAGTAAGTTTTCTTTTATTGTGGTCGAAGTCAGGCGTAATGCTACTCAGGTAGATCAAATCTACACAGAGCGATATGCTGAGAAGAACCAATCTTCCCAACGGATATTTTCTCAGGAAACGGGAAATTTCAACAGCAGCAACACAACCGTCGTAGAGCTCGCATAGACGAAACCACCGAATTCACTGTTCTCGCTTCTGTTGCAACGACTCAACATGGGAGCACACAACAGCTTAAACAGAAGGTTTGCATTCCTAAAACCAGTGTAGATCGCTTTCTATCACCATTTCCATACCTGTTATATTCTCCGTAGATAAGTAGCATTTCTACCATCCCTTCGTTGATGTGGATGCTGTTCACGCAAATCAACTACATGACCGGCGCGCATTTCCATTGTGTTTCCAAATATTTACCGTCAACTCCGCAAGTTCAAATGGTTCAAATGGCTCTGAGCACTATGGGACTCAACATCTGAGGTCATCAGTCCCCTAGAACTTAGAACTACTTAAATCTAACTAACGAAAGGACATCACACACATCCATGCCCGAGGCGGGATTCGATCCTGCGACCGTAGCAGTCGCGCGGTTCCGGACTGAAGTGCCTAGAACCGCTTGGCCACCGCGGCCGGCAATTCCGCAAATGAGCGAGATAACGTGTGTTGTTACCACGGCGTCAAAGTCAACTATGTATAACGTTTTCAACAACATTACGATTACTTGGATGATGCACTGCGATACGTTTCTGAACAGATCTTATAAAGGAAGTGGATTACCATGTAAAAATGTAGGGTACTACTTAAGAAAAGACGTACTGCTGTTTATTTCTTCGTAACGGCCAAGTTACAAGTAAGGCACTGATGCTTGTTAATGTCCTCCTGGTTCCTAAACATTTGCTTGATATGATGAGTCAACTCATATAACCATCTTTTCCGTTCCAAGAATGTCTGAAGCGGCTATTTTTGAGTCCTTATACGAAATAGATACTATTTTGAAACCTCCCGATGATTTGTAAATACTTTGCAGTGGGTGGAGTGGGGCGTATTGCGAGTGGTCTGTGGTTTGTCATAAGACTTAAACCTCCACAGGATCACGTGAATCCACTGATTTGTGTGCAACGGATAAAATCTATTTAAGAAAGATGACACTAAAGAAACTCGAGACTTGGGATGTGCAGATAGTAATATATCGGATGATCAAAAAGTCAGTATAAATTTGAAAACTGAATAAATCACGGAATAATGTAGATAGAGAGGTACAAATTGACACACATGCTGGGAATGACATGGGGTTTTATTAGAACCAGAAAAATACAAATACAAACGTTCAAAAAATGTCCGACAGATGGCGCTTCATCTGACCAGAATAGCAATAATTAGCATAACAAAGTAAGACAAAGCAGAGATCATGTTCTTTACAGTAAATGCTCAATATGTCCACCATCATTCCTCAACAATAGCTGTAGTCGAGGAATAATGTTGTGAACAGCACTGTAAAGCATGTCCGGAGTTACGGTGAGGCATTGGCGTCGGATGTTGTCTTTCAGCATCCCTAGAGATGTCGGCCGATCACGATACACTTGCGACTTCAGGTAACCCCGAAGCCAATAATCGCACGGACTGAGGTCTGGAGACCTGGGAAGCCAAGCATGACGAAAGTGGCGGCTGAGCACACGATCATCACCAAACGACGCTCGCAAGTGATCTTTCACGCGTCTAGCAATATGGGGTGCTTTTTTGGTTCTAATAAAACTCCATGTCATTCCAAGCATGTGTGTCAATTTTTACCTCTCTATCTACATTATTTCGTGGTTTATTAAGTTTTCAAATTTATACTGACTTTTTGATCACCCGGTATTTCATTAATGCCAAAGAGGTTTTCGAATTTCCAAGCGAAACCGAATTCCATATCTAATTGATGACAAATTGCAATTAGAAAACACTGACATGAATTTAATCACATGATCTGGTTGAGGATCAGAAACCAGAAGGAGACAGGTTAAGTAATTGTTTAACATGGATAATACAAAAGTCTTGGCAAAGACTAGAATTTAGGGGGACGCTTGAGGCTGTCGTCTGTACAAACAGTAACTCGAGGTACCTGGTCAGTCATTGGTTGATAACGCCGAAGGGTTGATTAACTAAAGCACGCTAATATATCGAGAAATAAAGTGAATGTGCCTCAGACTCTCCACGAGATAATAAAATCCTAAACTTCTGCTCAGTCCCAACATCGCCCCTAGCAAAATCTTCCGAGTCTGCTTACTCGTCTGCCTTAGCTAGCGTCATCTTATTAACTGCGCATGTAGCTGATCAGAAGTCATGATCTGCTGCTAAGTGTTGCTAGCGGAGAGGAAGTCATCCCTCATCACTCTCGGCGTAGAACTGTGTTCTGTTTAGCGGCTGGAGAAGAAGTACTCTATTCGGCGCCCGAAGAAGTAGCAGTGTTTGCAATCTAGACTAACTATCGCTTCTGTGCCTTTCGGTGCATCAGTCAGACGATTTTACAAAACTCTGAGCAGTGGCATGGCAGTAAATAAATCAACAATTTGCGAATTTGCAATGTTAAGCTATGGGAGGACTTAGCTCTTCGCAAGTCTTCCTGACGTTCCCCCTCTGATACTGAGCGGTCTTTCTAGCCAGTATGCTGGCTCCACGTTTTGTACTTCCCACAAATCAGTGCTCGGTTCCTCCCCTCTGCTAAATTATTGCTGGGTGTCCCATGTGAAGACTTGGGCCTCGTCGTTTCTCAAGCTTCTCCAAGCTGCTTTCCATGTCTTACCACTCGCTTCTGAGAAGGATTTCTAAATTCGGAAACAAACTTCATTTGTTAAACAGTTACGCCTGGATGCGCTGGATCGCTAAGCGCGCCGAGTGGGCCGAACTGAAGTGTCCTGCCTCTACGTTATTTGATTTTCTGGGAAGTCTCCCAGACCACACGAAATGCGAAATACAGCACAGTGGCTCCACTGGGTTTCGCAGTGGGCGGTGCGCAATGCTCGGACAATACCGTGGCGAGTGGCTGGTACGCTCGGCAGCGCTGGATCTTCCGATACCTGGCCCTTAACCTTAAAAGGGCATTAGCTACTAACAGGGAGAACACGGAAAGTGCCATCAGCCGATTTCCCAGAAACATTGCTGAGTGTGGAAGAGTGGCCAAAATAGGGGAACATGTGTTTCAGCTTATCCGTAACTATTCGACTGCTTCTGAGAAAATGACGATCAAAGTTCCCGCCGTAGTTGATATGCCTTTTAACACTCGATGATTTCACCGGAAGCGATGACACAGTAGCTAGCGTCGCAGCTTCACTCTTACCCGCCCCGTGTTCGGAACTTGGTTATTATTTTTATTTTATTTTTCATTTATAACCAATCTCCGCAGATGTTTTCTATCAAATGAGGGAATTGAAAAGCGTTATTTTAAGTGTAAAATTACAACTGGTTTTCACAAAATGTGTGTGTGTGTTTTATTTTCAGTGATTGTAGTCTTTTTAAATTCTCGTATTTTTATATTTCATTTTTATATCAATTCTTGTATTAAATCTTACATTTTATTCTTATGATTATTCTTCAAGTGGATTTAGTTCATTTACTTGGATGATATCGACCGCAGAAACATTCTAAACGCAGCAATTCCGAACACCAGAGCATCGTGAGAAGGCAAGTTTGCAACAGTGACATTTCTTCCTGTGTATCTCATGCTGAAGAGAAATGTCTTTTATATTGCTGAAGATTTCACGCATTGGCAATAATTTCGATGCAAACCACGCAAAACGGATCATTTTTCCTAAAACTGGCGCTTGCAGTTGGTTATGAATAAAGATACAGGAATTTCATCGAAAACAGTTTCAAGTAGTTTTCCCTAATGGATTCACCAGAGGGACAGTTAGTAGACGAATAAGGAGAACGTTGTTTCAACATACATTAGAGAATATTCGAATAGTAATTTTCTACGGACACGGGTAGATAAATGAGAAACAATAACAAACACAATAATCGGGTTTCCAGCACGGAATATAGAAGTGTGAAGCAGCGACATAACCACTATGGCAACGCTTCGGTTAAGCTCTTTACAGGCTAAGAAGCATATAAAGTACCTCGAAACTTTGACCGTCGTTTTCTCAGAAATCGCGAGTATCTACGGATAAGCCGACACGTGTTCGTTTATTTTGACCCCTCTTTCGCTGAGCTACTTTTCTGAGAAATAGCATGGCTGCACTTGGCGTGTTCTCTTCATGAGTGCTAAACGGGACTTGACTTCACTCTGAAAAAAAAAGAAGGTTCCTCAGGCAGTTCCTCGGCCTGAGGCTCTCCATTCACGAAAACTGCAGAAAAATTTGCATGCTATTACAAATACGTAGACAGCCGTAAGATATTAACTGACATCCTACTCTCCACAATCGCTCAATATTATTTTCTATATATGTGAGAATACATCAGTTAGCCTCAAGTCAACTAAAACCAAATGAATTATGTACAGTATCACAGTAAAACACTATACTTGTCATTCCAGGAAGACTGTCACTTATCCGTCTATGCCACAGCAAATTTCATAGAATATAATGAAAATGGTGTGTGACATGTCAGATTCTTCTACATGTCATGTGTTGAAAAGTTTTATATGATAGTTTATGTTTTCATTGCACGAGAAAAAATGTTTTTATTACTGTGTCTTTACATTTTTCAGATTTAACTCTGAAAATCTTAGGCCCAACTGAAAATAGTTGTCCCACCTCTCCAATTTTCAATCAACTTAAAATTATTTTGGTGGTAAAAGTGTAAATTGATCGTTACAGAAGACAGTATTTGACGTTTTATATTTCAGATATGCCTAAAATTTATTTAACCACGACAGATATTCAATATACATTAGGATCGTAACGAAATATTCGACCTCTGTCACTAGTTGATTTATTATTCACACTACAGGTTTCGGAGGTATCTTACATTATCGTAAATTATCAGATGTGGATTATTTCTATGAACTCATTGCCGAGATATGAATGTCAGCTCTGATAATATTTTGGAAACACGAGGCATTACACTGGATGAAACTGCTCACATAAGATCACAGCCAATGTGAGCTGTTAATCCGACTAGATAATTTAATGAGCATATTTAACACAGTGTGGTGTCCAAAATATTGTTAGTAGTTAAATACCTCGGAAACTGTTGCATCGGAAGATCTAAATATATCACCTGACACATCAGAATATGGAGGATACCTTAGGAAAACATTTAGTATGAGGAATAATTCAACTCTTCGTAAAAGTCGAATATTTTAATATTGCTTACACAGGTTGTCACAGCCATCACCGTCCCATCTACGAAGATGGGCTGTAGAAGGCATCACTTGTATGAGCAAACGTATTACGTCGACCGTTGTGATCGAACTCCTCATCTGACTGTCAAACTTTTATCTCAAAATATATCGTAATCATAGGAGGTTACTGCACATAGTCACTGCTGGGTGGACAAGCGTGCACAAGTGACGGAATTTATTTGTTCTAATGATTGGAATAACAATGTTGCAGAATTTCTGTATTTGAACGAGCCACGCAATTTTCGATGGTGGTGGTGGAGTGAACAGCAGCTAGCACCGAAAGGCGAGGCTACAATCTACCGGCAGACAAAGAGCACCCAGCAGCCGCGGTTGAAGATAAGTGAAACATAATCCATACGTATTATAAAATTTGTGTGTGTGTGTGTGTTTGGTTGATTAATTTGGGAAGGGGAACAAACAACGAGGTCATCGGTCCCGTCGGATTATGAAAGGATGGGAAAGGAAGTCGGTCGTGGCCTTCCAAAGCAACCTGAAGTGATTCAGGGTAACCACGGAAAAGCTAAATCAGAATGACCGGGCGAGCGTTTCAACCGTCGTCCTCCCGAATGAGAGTCCAGTGTACTAACCACTGCGCCATCTCGGTGTGTGTGTGTGTGTGTGTGTGTGTGTGTGTGTGTGTGTGTGTGTGTGTGTGTGTGTGTTTCATTGTATTACTTCTGTGCCACTAACTGTATTCTCGTCCGCCCTGGTAGTCTCGCGGTGAGTGCCGCAGGCTGTTACACAAAGCGGCCAGAGTTCGATTCCCGGGCAGATTGAAGATTTTTATTTGCTTGGAGCTGGGTGTTGGGTTGCCCTTACATTCGTATCGTCATAAATGACATTACAGCAGTGAGCATCTGAATTGGCACGTCCCGAAATCCCGTAAACTGACAAAAAACAACTGCATTTGCAATAATTTTCGCAGGCAGTATCAACATAGGCCGCTATGTGTACGTACACAAATATATCATTGTAAGCCATATAGTTCGAGACGTGTGACGTCATAAACACTGAGATACGTGAAAAATGCCTCATCATGCATGAAGTTTTAATACATTTATTCTTTACTCCTAAGATACTTTCACAGTCGTGTCAACCATTTCTAACCCACTGTATGTTAAAATTTTACTGTGTCTTAGCTGCAACAGAAATATTTCTCCGCAATGGAAATCTCATTTAAAACTTTGCGAATGTTCGATATTTTCATCATGCACAAGTTCTGGCAACTTTTGGGCATCGCTATAAAAATATCAACAAGACAATGCAGCGGCGTGCAGCAGTTTATGACCATTAGAATACGCTGAAGTGGTTCATTAATTATACTCCAGTGTATTATTCAACATTGTTATTGAACGGTCAGTTTATTTATTACAACAGTGAATATTTCAAAATCAATTATTTTAGTCCATAAAATGAAGCCAAGAGTAAAACGTGTAATTTTAAAAGGGGTACGTATTTTTGCATAAATATTGCATCTAAAATCATTAAAAAATCACCTAAGAGCGTTACATCATAAAGAACAATTTTCTGTCATTCAGAAAAAATTAAAGTCTGAAAGGGTTAAGGAAATCCTTGACACCTGGCAGTGCTGTTGACAACTTTCAACTGCGAAGGGCAAGCGAGTGTAAGCGAAAAAGATAGCTGTCTATATAGCTACAAACAGGCGTTTCTATAGAGAGGTTTACAAAATCGTTTTGTAGACAAGCGAAGCAGCTGCACACAGCGTACAGAATCCGTGCGATATCAAGTTTCTTAATTGGATACTGCGTGTATAGATTTGCACATTTTGCATATTTCTTTGTACGAGTATTACGTAATTTGCAAGGTGTTTTCACGAATACATGGAAAAACATTTTTTTAAATACTTCACTATAGACATAGTTATTTTTTGGTTTTCGCATCTAATAGAAACTGGCGAGATGGACACCCGAGCATTGCAGAATTTGTCAACTAGTATATTATACATTAACGTTTCGTTCAGGTGTAGATTGTGTCGCCACACGTGGTAGCCGCGCGGTCTTAGGTGTATCGTCACGGTCGCCATGGCTCAGCCCGTCGGAGGTTCAAGTCCTCCCTCGGGCATGGTTGTGTGTGTCGTCCTTAGCGTAAGTTACTTTAAGTTAGCTTCAGTAGTGTGTAAGCTAAGGGACCTCAGCAGTTTGGTCCCATAAGGTCTTACCACAAGTTACAAAAATTTGGATTGTGTCCTGAAAATATCGATACGCCAGGGCCAGATTTTCATTCAGCAAACATTTATTTTGCATTACTCGGAGGTACCTAAGGTTTTCCAGATACTCAAGAGGCGCAATATCTGTAATTGTGGACAGTGAAAGTTTCTTCAATGACGGCAGTAGTGACTTTGTGATTTATAGTCTTGCGTTACTCAACTGATTATCCTTCTATAATATAACACTGCCTGAAACTACATCGAACGAAAAGTATTGCTTTGAGTGAGATTAATTATGTGATTAGTGGGGACAACCGTTAGTCCTATGAATTTTTATAATCTCCATGTGTGTCGAATTTTCTCCATTTCTGAGCTGTTACGATCTTTTAGCTAGAACTCTACGCAGTTAGATGATAACATTTCTGTCTAGGCCGTAATATTATCCATTAATCGTTGCACATTATCAGGGAGTTCATTTAGTTCTCATTCGTTAGCGCTGCCATCGATCAGGTTTTAGAGTCATAGCACACTGAAGTTCGGGAAGGTGGGAAAATGGACTGTTTTTATAACTCCGGCTATTGCATTCACTAACAGGTAGGCAGACCAGCACACCTTGAATGATGCTATATGAACGAGTGACAGTTATCAATAGCTGATACAATGCCAGCATGACATTCAGTGCAGTTAATCTGACAATTACTGCATCAAGATCACAGGTGTTAGTTCAGATGAGCATAGTCATGGGGGAAATGATGTTAAGAAAATAAAGCCTTGTTCGAGGCCGAAAGAACTGTATATCGCAGTTTCAGTAGATAGTTGCGCAGATGTTACTTTTATTTCAGAATTTCATAACTAAGGTACAGCTATAATTCTTTCATAAATAAGTACATACCGAGATTCAGTAGAGAACTTTAGATGTATTTCTCAAGCAGTTTGGCGTGGGACGATACTGTGGCCGGAACCTTTATTGCGCATTTAAGAGCGGTCACTTTTGGTTGCAATGTTCGAGTGAAGTTCGCGGAATGGTGAGTAATCTTAAATCGTCTACTATACCCAGGTCCTTCATTACATGATGCTATTGGAAGCGCTTCTGTCTTTTCGAGCTATGAATCTAAATAAATGACGGTAAAAAACACAAATTTCGGTCCATAGTTAGCCAGACATGCAGAAATCGAAGTTGCTTGTGCCAACATAGGTTCTCATTCATCCTTCTATGTATCCTTATTCATTTCTGGTTTAATTAAATTCTTATTCAACACTTTCTTACGAAGCATCGAACTCATACAGTTTTTACAGTTTGTAAAGAGAAATAGTTTTCGAAAAAGCGGCCAAAATTTTCGTCGACAAACGACATTTGTGACACAACTACTCCAATCACCATTTCCACCTCACCGTACTGTAGGAGAAGGAGGAAGGAAGATTTGGGTTTAACGTCACGCTTCCCACCGGATGATTAGATACGGAACACACAGCCGTGTCTTTTCTAATGGAACCATCCTGCCGTGCATTGATATAGTTATCGTGGAGGGCTCACTTTGATGATAGACTTTGTCACATGCTGCTTTATATCTAAAATTTACGTCGTATAAAAATTGTGTACGTTGACCTTCACGGAAACTCATTAATTTTCCAAGAAATTTGAAAATGTGTTGTAATGAAGTTTGCAGCTTATTGTGGAATAAATTACAGAAACACGCAGGCTGGAGTTGAACGTCAGGCCGATGTCGACGTAGATGTTTTAGATGGCAAGGTAGCTCACATGTATATAAGGGTGGAGAAGGGAACTGATGTAGCTTCATTTCCAAGACTCATACATCTAATCCTCAAAGGATGTTTGGATTCCAGGAAAAACGTAATCCAGGGTGATGGTATGGAGACTGTGTAAGTGGCCTGTTTATATGTTTGTATGTTGACAGCAATTTAGATTGCATTAATATCACTGACAGCGCTGTGCGCTCTCTGTAAGAGACTCTTTGGCTGGACGGATTAGCAGTTGAAAGTTGATAGTTAGCAGTGAAGGAGGTTTGAGATATTAGCGCGAGCGGGCGGTTTGGACGTGTGTCCGTCTTGGAGATTAAGTGTTGGTTGGAAATGGATTATAAATTAATTGATGATGTATTTGGGAATGTTTGGTAAGTGGAATTGTTGATGATTATAAAATTTTTGGAACTGGGTGTCACATGATTAAGGTAAAATCGGCTAAATACATTGTTTGCTCTGCAACAAAATCTTTACTTTGCTAACCATATGCCTATTAGTAGTCAGAGCCTACAGTAGTTAGAATCTTTTATTTAGCTGGCTGTAGTTGCTGCTTGCTGTATTTGCCGTAGTTTGTGTCATGAAGATTTTCTGTGAGGTAAGTGAGTCATGAAAAAAGTGTATGTTATTGTTAGGCATTCTTCTAATTCAGGGCCATTCTCTTGTGTTAATTCTTGCAGTCAGATTGCGTTGCGTTTGTATATTGTGGATCATAAATGAATAGGATATGTTTGAGTTGTATTTGTCAGGGAAAATTCAGTAGCTTAGTATAATGATAAGGACAAGCGAAGTGACGGTAGGTTCAGCAGACTCAGCAGCATTCAATAATGTTCAGTTGCATTCAGCAGTTTAAGTAGAAACCTAGAAGTTTCAGCTGGACCTGGCAGCTCCCGACATAGTACGACATCACTTCACGCTGTAACACTCTGCGTCCCTCTGTATATGTAACAATGGTTTTAAGTGAAAACATACATCTATATAACGCACTGATTCACCATACTTACCACCGTGTTCCACATTTCAACTGTGAACGACATAGACATTCCAAAGATAGCGAACAGAAGCTATATTCACGTTTCATTCTTTATGGATTACTAGCGGAAACTATTCGAGGCTCGGTATAACTCCGTTCCTGTATTGTATCAAAATTGTGTGGATCTGAATACCCTGTGCTGCTTTTTCAGGCAACCTGTGGCTACTGTATTATTGTCAGGCTATCAAGTGAATGTGTCTCCGTTCTTTCATCAGTATCCCGAAACAGCGAGAAAGAATCAGAATAGGTGGCCTCATACTGCCATGCGATATTTTGATTCCTGGTATCTGAAGTAATGAGAAATTTACTGCGAGTTTCGTCCTTTCCATATTTTTATCCTGTGATGGCTATCGCGGGGAGAGGTGTTCACTTAAGCTGTCAGTATTGAGAAATGTGGCTCGCACGTTTCCGCCACCTTGCACGTTCTTTGCCTGTCGACTTAAATTAATATTCCATTGTTCGATCAATACACGAAGCTCATAGGCACAAGTAAAAATGAAAAAAATTTATTCGTGAGACACTCCTTGTCACTGCACCTGCCCATGAAATGCACGGTATAGATTATCGTGCGCAAATGACACACCTGTCATAAACAACTTTTTCAAGCAACAGCAATAAATAACTTTTAACCCAGAGTTCAGCCCTGCCAGTCGATTTTCCAGTGAATCATCAGGAAGTGTTGACGTTTACAATTGCAGCAACAGTCATGTCTGAAATGACACACCACGGTCGTTACAAACAACTAGCAAAGATTGTGTATGAATTTGCGGGCTGTAATTTTACATAGTCAACTAACAGGAACTTATTTTCTGCCACCCCATTTCTTTCTTTCTTTCTTTCTTTCTTTCTTGAGGACTTTGGCCCGCTCCAACGCGGGGTCTTCGTTGTAAGTACGGATTTGGCAGTGTTAATGGCAGAGGGTGAGCAGATGCCCCAAACACCCTGGGACAGAAGTAGTGTACCCCACCTCTCTGTGTCTGCTGTAAGTCATGGAATAGTGCGAACATTTTCTAATCTCTGTGAGTTGTGTAACTGAGGCGGAACTTGGGGACCAGCCCGGTATTCACATAGCGGGATGTGGAAAACCGCCTAAAAACCATATCCAGGCTGGCCGGCGCAACGTCCCTCGTAGTTAATCCACCGGGACCGGCGCGCCTACCCGAGCCCAGAAAGCAGTGCATTAGCGCTCTAGGCTACCCTGGCGGGTTATTTTCTGCCACCCCATTGGTTTTGCATATCACTTGGTGTTCATTCTAAATGTGCCGGCAGAGCTTTTGATGACTGTGCCTTTTGTTTTTCACGAGAGGATGTGATTACAGAACGACGGCGCACCATATTGATGTCCGTGAGCGACATCACAATAGACATGCTCAGCGTTCCATTAGAAGTGGAAATCCTATCTTCCAGCCAGCAGGTTAACCTGACCTCACTACTGCAAGATTTTCATTGGGGGAAGTAGGAAATGTGTGCTTCCGTAGCTGAGAGGTTAGCCCGTCTGTTGGAAGGCGGCGAAGGTTACATTTTAGGGTGCCAGTCCCCAGTGGACACTACCGAGTGAGGTGGTGCAGTGGCTATAGCACGCTGAGCTCGCTTTCGTTTCAAATTCGCGTCCCGCCATCCAGAAACAGGTTTCTCGTCATTTCGATAAATCGCCCAGGCAAATTTGGGGATGGTTCCTCTGAAAGGGAAAGACAAATTTCCCCCCAAATCTTTGAAGCAATCCGAGTTTGTCCTACGACTCTAATGATCAGCAGAGACTGACTGGAAGGGTTCTATTCGCCTGTCTGAGAGGCTGTCGCACAATTTGATACGCCATTGCAAGGTACACATAAAGTGTGGCGGTCCTTAGACTGAAAATATGCTAATATTTTAAATTATCACTCTAATGTGCAAGCTGTTCACGTCAGTAAAAACTAAATATTCATTTCCTTATCTCTGAGAACTCAGTTCAGGATATTCTCCACTCGCATATACTTTTATTATTATTTTCTTATTTTACGTGTCCCGAACTTAGATAACACAAAATAATAAAAGTAATAACAAAATTTTCCAGGGACTGTTGACTTTTTTTGGCAGACAGAGTGTAAGCTCTAGAATACTGCTGTCTCGATGACCTTATCACTCGCTGCATTCAAATCTTCTGTGGCACAAGGATTGGGGAGGCTTCTGCAGACCAGAAGATGATGTGGGTCCTGCAGATCATCACGCTCACAGTAGCATCTTCAGTCATGGAGATTCATTTCATGAGGTTCGCCTTGCATCGTGACACTCATGTCCTCAATCGGTTTAGAGCCCTCCATGTCGTATTGGGCAGATGAAAGCCCGCAGGTTCCTCTTTGATATTCTCCCCAACCATGTCAATAGTCTAAGGATCAGATGCACCAGTTTCATCAGTCTTAGCAGTGGCAGCTGGTGCAACCTGAAATTAAAAGACTGCCAATAGTTACCAACACTCAGAACTGTCAATGTTTGCGTTAATGTGATTGTACGCACTTGCAAATTTCTGTTGGTAACTAATATTTCCTCAGATATCGGAGGAATGGGTGAAAACACAAAAATATTTTGGAACGAAACGGAATTTTCCTATCTATTCTGGTGCTATTTACAGAAAGCATGTGGCCATAAAGTGTCAGTCTGGGAGGTGATCTGAGTTTTACAACTACAAATGAGTTTACTGTGTTCTACTTTTGGCATTGGTAGATGCTCATTGTGGGAACCAATGAATCAAGCGTACTCAGCTTGTCCTCGCTTGTCATCCGCAAACAACAGTACATTACAATAGAACATTACTTGTCATAGTTGTATCTAAACATATTAGGGGTCGGATATCACTCCAACTGCACACGCTCCACACCATTATAGAGCCTCCGCCACCTTGAACAGTTCCTTTCTGACATGCAGAGTCCATAGATGATGAGGTTGTTTCCAGATCTGTACATGTCCATCCGACTCGTCCGACCAGTCAACGTGTTTCCAGTGATCAACAGTCCAGTGTCGGTCTTGACGGTCCCAGGCGAGGGATAAAGCTTTGTGTCTTGCAGTCATCAAGGGTACACGAGTGGGCCTTCGGCTCCGAAAGACCGTATCGATGACATTTCGTTGACACTTGTTGATGACCCAGCACTGAAGTCTGCAGCAATTTTCGTAAGGGTTGCACTTCTGTTACGTTGAACGATTCTCTTCAGACGTCATTGGTCCCGTTTTTGCAGCCGGCCGCAGTGGCGCTTCAGTCCGGAACCGCTCGACTATTACGGTCGCAGGTTGGAATCCTGCCTCGGGCATGGATGCGAGTAATGTCCTTAGGTTAGGTTTAAGTAGATCTAAGTTCTAGGGGACTGATGACCTCAGATGTCAAATCCCATAGTGCTCAGAGCCATTTGAACCATTTGAGCCCATTCTTGCAGGATCTTTTTCCGGCCGTAGCGATGTTTTACCGGGTTCCTGATATACACGGTACACTCGTTAGATGGTCGTACGGGAAAATCCTCACTTCATCGCTACCTCGGAGATGCTGTGTCCCATCGTTTGTGCGCCGACTAAAAGACCACGTTCAAACTCACTTAAATCTTGATAACGTGCCATCGATCTAACAACTGCACCAGACACTTTTTGTCTCATGTAGGTACTGCCGACCGCAGCGCCGTATTCGGCCTATTTACGTATCTCTGTATTTGAATACGTATGCCTGTACCAGTTTCTTTGGCGCTTCAGTGTATGTATAATATCAGCGCACCGTTTTTCAATAACAGCTGGTACTGACAGCGTTTCTTCGTATACTGAAGGCATTCCGCAATGAAAGTATAATACGAACAACAGTAGTGCTCCCTCAAGGGCGTCTAATGCCTTACTGGTGGCCAGCACCTTTGCAACGGCTGCCATCAGATCAAGTAACCATGTTACCGACCCTTTGGTGTCCACTAAACTCAAACCTGCTCGAGTTTGCTGGTCGGCAGTAGCCTTACACACTGGGACAGTGGAGGGATAATTACTAGAGGTACAGAGTGACATTTGGCTGTGTTAGCGGCCAGTACAGTATAGTGGTCCACTACTGTCCCTGTGTGCAGCGGGCTTTACGATCGACAAACAGATGTGACGATACGGGCCGCTTGTAAGTTTGTGTACGTACGCTGCGACAGAGGCCGTTGCTGATTGCGTCAACACCCTCCCACTCTCTGAGAGGAGGGTAAGTGTGTCTGGTTTTCAGTAGGTTAGCTTTCGACTAAGCGGCCCTCGAGGTGTCGGTCTCTTTTGGCGCGACGAGCTGCAAGTCAGCCTCGGGGTTGCCGAGTCTCGCACAAAAAACAAACGCCTTCTCTTTGGGAAACACCGGTAAAAACACAGCACGGCCGGCGCGGCCGGCTGTTAGCAACATGAACCTGTGGAACCAGAAATAAAAGCCACGGTGTGTTTATTCACATTTCTGCGACAAAGCGATAATAAAGGCCATTTCGTTTTATTTATGTTCCATCAAGAAACACGTTTCGCTCAATTAAAATGATGGATGATTCCATTACACAATCCTTTTTCGGGGCACGCGGATTCGAATGAGTCTCTCATTTCATTTCATTTCTTAGTGCCAAACGACACGGCCGCCGTTTGATTAACTTTGCACGCAGCTGCAATGACTATATAACTGAGCATAGCTTGCATACAGATAAATTTAGTGGAATGTCTTTCACTGTGATACAACTCTGAAAATGGAGCTGAGAATCAAACATCCGTCCACCATAATAAATTAAAGCTGGCTTATTAACTAATTTTAGGTTGTGTTATACTCTTTTACGAATAATTTCTAGAAAAAAAGTAACATTATTCATTAGAGAAAACATTTTGAAGAGTCGTGAATGTTTTTGCCGGCACAGCAGATGTAATTCAGTCCTTTGAAGACGAACAAAATGCTCTGTGAAACCATCGTCACTGTAGAAAACGAAAACTTGAATGCGGTTAGTTTTCTCAATAGTGAAATAAAGACGGGAGGTAGCAATGTTATGTTTCAGCTCTAAAGTGAATCGCCCATCGCAGATTTAGCAATCCACTAATAGTAATGACGCCTGAGACAACATAAATTTACATATTTCGGAGCAATTCTTGACAGTATATAAAATGCGAATAGATCAGAAACCACAACATGATATACACTTAGTAAAAACTATTGAGGAAAATAATTGCTATTACTTGCATCCACTGATAATTTCTATATTGATATATACTCTTAACTTGAAGTCCTCGCAAACTAAGACCAAGGATGTCAGCATCGTTTCCTTGAGAACAGTTTTATGTAAAACAGAAAATTTAATCCTAAAACCTACTTGAAAACAGTTTCCCCGCAAAAAAAAAAAAAAAAATGGAAGGTCAAGTGGCATTGTTGGCCCCGTCCCGGGAAATTCCATCGCCTATGGCAGGTGACGCCACATTGGGCGACTCGCGTGTTGGTGATGATGAGATGATGATAGCACAACACCCAGTCCACAGGTAGAGAAAATTTCCAACCAGCCAAGGAATCGAACCCGGCTCTGCAGAATCGTAAAAAAGCACGTACCACTCAGCTAACCAGGCAGTCCAGTTTCTCCACAAATGACATGCTACAGAACAATATTATGTCAATAATACACTGACAACTATACACAAAGGCAGAGGAGTCGAATCTTAGTTACTGTAATTCTGGCCCCTGCTACCCTTTTGTACAAGAAGGAACAAATTTTAGTATCAGGTATGGGCAATATATACACTTACTATATTATGTGTTTGGGCTACGTTATCTGATCTTGGAAGGACCATGATAGCCACACACAAAACCAGAAAAACAGATCCACTAGAAGGAATGGGTATCACTGGACACAATCAAACATAAACTGTATACTGACTGAAAAACTGTCATAAAGGACAAAAACTGTATCCAGAACTATTACGGTGGTTTGCTTTCAAGAACAGAAGTAACACCTACACGCCCTTAATTTGTCACTTCCAACTCCATGTTAGTAGTAGGGCAAACTTCGTTCTGCTCCACTCTTCATTGTAGCCAGATGTATCCAATATGGCGGCGATGACGTCATCCAAGATGGCGGCCTGTAGACTTGGCAACAGTGCATGACGAAATTCAATATGGCGGCCATGACGTCAGCTGATGATGTGAGTACCATTATTGGGAAAGTGCTATGATCCCTCCCCTCCCCCAGAAAATGGTGGGAAGTTCAAATTCCATCAGGACAATCCAACACACCATGGCTACCTCCACTAACCTAAGAAAATGGCGGAACAAAAGGGCACTTGCGCTACCTCCAGTAACCAAGTCACCCGACCGCCACCTCTTCCTAGGAATTGGCGGGAAAACGACTCGACCTGTGCTGGACGTAAGTCTTTATTTAAACAATTAGAGGCAGTACTACCATCAAGTGTGGTCACCCTGAGGTCCAGAGTCCAACTGATCATGTAAATAGTACTGCCACCAGAGGGCGCCATCGCCCCTCCCGTGACGTAATACAAGATGTCGGTCTGCGGGGGGGGGGGGGGCGAGAATGGCGGGAAAAGGACTCAGCATGTGTTGGGCTGCTGGATAGGATGGACGTTAATCTTAATTTTACATGCAGTCTTTATTTAAACAAACAGAGGCAGTACCACCATCAAGTTTGCTAACCACAAGGTCTGGAGTCCAACAGACCTAGTACACAGTATAGCCACCAGAGGGCTCTGTCATTCCCCCCCCCCCCCCCCTTCCCGTGACGTAATCCAAAATGGCGGCTTGGAGGACCGAAAAATGGTGGGTCAAGCCGCTGCCAACGGCATGTGAAAGTTACGTGTGAAAGTTCTTCCAGTGTTATACTGATGTCACATGTATATCTAAATAAGAGCCAAGTCATCCTCTGGGCAGCGCGCCCGTATGTTTACCATTGCTGATGTGATACCTGTGGATACTGATGTCACAGCTTGTGTTACAGAACCCTGTTCCAGAATATCACAGGGTGCATTGTTCCTAGCAATCCTAACGGGACATGCAAGACACGTCTAGCCTGCTCAAGTGAAACCTTTGGATACTGATGTCACAGTTCACGCTATAGAAATTTGATCTACTGCTTTCTATCCCTCGAGATACTAACAGGACCTGTCCACGAAAACAGCCCAGAATAACACAGATTGCATTCTTGTTGATGGTCCTAATTAGGCATCATGTGTTACGCTTCCTGGAAATTGTAATATCCTGCTTTCAATATTCATCTCAAAAATGGTAAACTTCTCACTACTAAAAGCCTCCCTCATGTATGTGCATGCTTAATCATAAAGACATTCTTGTTACTCGGAGAGAGAGGGAGAGAGGGAGAGGGAGAGAGAGAGAGAGAGAGAGAGAGAGAGAGAGAGAAGAGAGGAGAAGAGAAGAGAAGAGAGAGAGAGAGAGAGAGAGAGAGAGAGAGAGAGAGAGAGAGACAGAGACAGAGAGAGAGAGAGAGAGAGAGGATGGTCGCATCAAGCCCTTTCAGAAATAGTGACGTTCGATAAAAGCTTCTCATTGGCTGTACATTCAAATGAAGCTCTCTCATTGGTCTATATATAATCCCAAAACCAACCTGCATCGTCCTCAGTCCGCCTTGTTGAGAATCCAATCGTGTCTGTGTGTATTTACTAGTTCCGTTTCTCTCTGCCCCCAAGATGAAGAGAAGTAGCTGCAGCAACACCTCAGAGTGTAGTGGGAAGAGGCTTAGATTTCTGGAGACAGTATTACCAAGTGAGTAAATAATTTTATTTTGAGTGTAAATTTTCGTGTGTATGTTAAATTCCCCTTAGTAACTCCGTCTCCTTGTTACTGTACATCTCCAGGATTTTTATTGGAGTGTGAGGAGAGATAGGAGGCGGCTGTACCACAACAGACTCTGGGAGTCCGGCCTCGTGTGTTGGGTTCACAGTCATAATTGCCTTGTAAGTATAATTTTCATTGTAATTTGTTCTTCTGTAGTAGTGATTCAAAATTTTCTTATTTCATACTTCTTTTTTCCTAGATCACTTGAAGCAAATACAACTTGAGCTGGAGGCAGAGCTGGGGGCTGAAAAAATGATCTACTACAGTAGCAGGAACGCTACATGGAACAGTTCTCAGATGTAGATAGTTGACAACAGCTCCTACATAAGTATAGAAGGAAACATCCGTGTGTGATCTCTCAGTGTAGCTCGACATTCAAAATAAATAAAATTATGTCTCGTCCTGCTACAGGAGCTGCTCTAGAGGACTTGGATTTGCTGGATTGGCAGCTGGAAGCTGTTGGTCAGTAGATGTAGAACGGTCTCCAGCAAATAATGAGATGCCCAAGTAACATACATGTTACTTTTAAAAAAATGCATGCCTCTAGTAGTGGTGCTAGTAGCATTGGAAGTCTTTTTTCTGTATCATATCGGTTTGAACATATTGTTTGTTGTTGTTGTAGGCGAGACAGACGAGGTCCTACAAAGGCGCTCAGATCTCGCTCTACTACATGATAATTATGATGACTTTTTTGAGGATGTGGAGGAGTCGCCTGATCAGTTCCTTATATACCTGGAGCCAGAGCGAAAAAGGTAATTACTCACTTTGCGTGTAGCCATGTCATCGTCACAATTCTTTCTTCCACTGCGCCAGCAGCAGTAAACTGTGTAGTTAACTATATTTTTATTTTATCTCTCCTTCTACAGCGGTCGCGTCACAACACGGTGTGGCGCGCATACCGGTGGCAGCTAAACCGTCTTCCTCATCACCGCCGCCCCCCCCCCCCCCCCCCCCCCGCCCGCGCCGTTACCCCCGCCGCCCCCGGCACCGCCCATCTAGAGCCGCGGCCGCCACAGCATCGCTCTGGCGTCCGTGGGCCGCCATCCCTTAAGCTAGCAGGTTAGGACTGCAGCAACCAGGCTGGTCGCAGCGGCCCGATTCCGCAGCAGCCACCTCGCCAATTCCACCGACTAGCTGCAGTTATAGTATTAGTAATATAGAAGATCCTATGACAAGTGGTAGTTCCCTCTCCCGTCCTTTTAGTGAAGGACATCAGGTCAGTGATACCATACTACAGTTAGAGTACTCGGGTATTGCAGACGCTTTTGCGGATCAAATCTCATTCACCAGGATCGGGAAACAGGAGGGTACCGCGACCTTGTTGGATTTCTAAGGGCGTGTCTTCCTGTCGAGGAAACGGAGCTCCTCAAGGTAGTCAATGACCCGTGGTACCCGGCCATTAAACGCAGTGCGGTGGTGCTTTGCATAGTATTATCGCCCCCCCCCCCCCCCCCCCCAAAGCTGAGTCTGGTTCTGAAGAGACAACTGCCGGCCGCAGTGGCCGAGTGGTTCTAGGCGCTACAGTCTGGAACCGCCCGACCACTACGGTGGCAGGTTCGAATCCTGCCCAGGGCATGGATGTGTGTGATGTCCTTAGGTTAGTTAGGTTTAAGTAGTTATAAGTTCTCTGAGAGGTTGGTAGCCCTGCGCCTGCTATACGGACGTTTGAGTCACAGCTCCCGTACAAGATAAGTAATTTTAGTAGTAATAAACTGTTTCTAACACTTTAAACTAATTTATTACGTTAATTATAGTGCTCTTCAAGCGTACCATTAAAAGTTTTTGTCTTACTCGCGTATTTTCACAGTAATCAAGCAAAGTTCGTTTTGTTTATATATCGCGGCCAGGCCGAACTTTTGAGCTTTCAGATTAAACTTCATACCGCAATTTTAAGTGCATTTACTCATAGTTTAGTGTGCCAAATACGTTTGCTGCCCCTTTATATCTGTAGAGTATCGTCATCTCTTAAGTAATTTCCAGTAAGAAACTTCTGAACCATTGTTTACATTGTCGCGAGTAGGCCTAATTTTTTGTACACGTATTTTCATTGTTTTCCGGTAACTTAATTGTCTTTCTGTCACTAAAATCGATTTGTACCATGAGTGTAAAGTGCCTGACGTGCCGTAGAATCGTTAGCTCCGGGGTCTGGTGTGATGGATGTAGTAACTTTTTTTCATTGGAGAGATTATAGTGGCGTGGGAATTGGGAAAATGAGCGAGACTCATCAATGGTTCTGTAGGCTATGCAGTATAGATAGAAAGATTGTGAAACAGGAGGGGAAAATTGCTGCCCTTCAGGCTGAGTTAGATGAGGCTAGACGATAACTGTGCAGGTTAAGGGGGGAGAAGGGTAAACAGGGGTGGGAAGTGGCAACAGGCATAAGGAACAGGCCAAGAAATTCTTCTGACAGCTTTGTTATTAATGTACAAAATAGGTTTGACCTGTTGCCTCAGTCGGAAACTGATGAGCCTCTCACAGAAGTAGATGTAGACAGGGCTCAACAAGCTTTCAGCAGCAAATTGAATAAGAAGGTAGGGAAGTGTGCAAAGAGAAAGAAAGTCTTGTTGCTAGGTAGTTCGCATACTAGGGGTGTGGGCCAACTTCTGCAGGATGAATTAGGGTCAGAATACCAGGTCACAAGTTTTTTCAAACCTAGTGCTGGACTGGGGCAGGTTACAGAGGATTTAGGTACACTATGTAGAGGCTTTACTAAGGAAGATACCGTGGTTATTGTGGGTGGGCCGGGCAACAGTATTGACAGAGATCCGGGGTACAGCATAGAGTGTGACCTGGCAAATATTGCATCGGCATCGAGTCATACCAGTGTTGGGTTTGTGTCGGTTCTGGAGCGCCACGACCGGCCTCATTTGAGCTCTTCTGTCAGGAGAGTTAATTTGGAGTTGGAACGGCTACTTGGATCTGATGCGGGGTCACACATTGGTGTGGTTCCTGTTGATTCACTCTGTAGGTGGGACTATACTAGACATGGCCTACACCTCAACAAGAAGGGGAAGGGTAAACTGGCTGGGCTGATAGCAGGAAATTTAAAGGGGGGAGGAACTACATCTCATGGTGGTAACTCTTTTTTAGTGTAAGATCAGTGTCCAGTGGGAAACTCAGCAAGGCAAGTACTAAAGATGTTAAAAAAAGTTCAAGATACTCACAAAAGTAAAATGAAAAATGTTAGTATATTTCATCAAAATATTGGGGGATTGAAGAATAAAATTGATGAGCTTCTGCTTTGTTTAGAAGATATAGAAACTGAGAATGTAATAGATGTACTATGCCTGTCTGAGCATCACATTGTCACTGATATGCAAAAGGTTAGCATCAATGGGTACAAATTAGATGCACATGTAAGTAGAGATAATATGATGAGAGGAGGAGTTGCCATATATGTCAAAAGCTTCCACAGCGCAAAACATTTAGAAACTAAAAAATTTTGTGTAGAGCAACATATGGAAGCATGTGCCACTGAACTAAAACTAAATGATGGCACTTTCATAATTGTAACAGTGTGTAGGTCCCCCTCAGGGAATTTCCAGCTATTTCTAGAAAACTTGGATGTTTTGTTGTGCTACCTGTCAGACAGGGGGAAGCAAATTATCATTTGTGGGGATTTCAATGTTGATTCCCTGAAAGAGTGTGATAGGAAGAATGACCTTGTAGTATTACTCAGTTCTTTCAATATGAGCTCCGTCATTGATTTTCCTACTCGGATAACAAAGAACAGCAGGACACTGATAGATAACTTTTTTATAGACCAAGATAAGTTTAAGGACATAAATGCTTATCCTGTTGAGAATGGTCTTTCAGATCATGGTGCACAGCTAGTTACAGTACATGACATAGCTCCATGCAGTATATCAAATCAGAAGTTCAAAGCAGTGCGTTCAATTAACAATATAAATACTGCAAACTTTAGGGAAAGACTAAAGGAGCTAGACTGGGATGAAGTGTATATGGAACCCGATGCAAACTTGAAATATAACTTATTTCACGATACATTTTTAAGGGCATTTGAAAATTGTTTTCCCAAGAAAACAGTGAAACATAATTCCAAGAAAACATATAAAAAACCTTGGCTAACTAAAGGAATAAGAATATCTTGCAACCGTAAAAGAGAACTGTATCTAACAGCAAGAGGGAGTACTGACCCCGAAATTGTTCAATATTATAAAAACTATTGTGCGGTACTAAGAAAAGTTATTAAAAAGTCCAGAAGCATGTGTATCATGTCTGAGATCAGTAACTCTGATAATAAAATTAAAGCAATTTGGAATATTATTGAAAGGGAAACAGGGCAACCAAGAGCACAGGAAGACTTTAGTGCCATAAAACTGAATGACAAGTTTACTAACAAACAATCTGAAATTGGAAATATTTTCAATAATCATTTTTTAAATGTTGTGGAGAAAGTAGGATCTAGATCTTCACTAGAAGAGGCAAGACTTCTAATAGAAGAGGCCATACCTGTGCAGTTTGAAACAACTGTATTTCCACTAACCTCTCCCTCTGAAATCAGTAAAATAATAAACTCACTGAAAAGTAAAAGCTCTTACGGAATTGATGGCATTTCCAGCAAGATACTTAAAGCTTGTTCCCCACAGATAAGTAGGATTCTCAGCCACGTATGTAATACCTCTTTGGAGCAGGGTGTTTTCCCCAATAGACTGAAATATGCCATTGCAAAACCGTTGCATAAAAAGGGGGATACGTCGGATGTCAACAACTATCGCCCAATCTCTCTTCTGACAGCTGTACCAAAAATTTTTGAGAAAGTAATGTATTCAAGAGTAGCCTCCCATATATGAAAAATAAAGTACTAACAAAATGTCAGTTTGGTTTTCAGAAAGGCTTTTCAACAGAAAATGCTATATACGCTTTCACTGATCAAATATTAAATGCTCTGAATAACCGGACATCACCCATTGGTATTTTTTGTGATCTCTCAAAGGCCTTTGACTGTGTAAATCATTGAATTCTTTTAGATAAGCTAAATCATTATGGTTTGAGGGGGGCAGTGCACAAATGGTTTAATTCATACTTAACTGGAAGAATGCAGAAAGTTGAAATAAGTGGTTCATGTAACGTTAATACAACAGCTGATTCCTCAAACTGGGGGGCTATCATGCACGGGGTCCCACATGGTTCAGTCTTAGGTCCTTTACTGTTCTTGATATACATTAATGACTTACCATTCCGTATTGATGAATATGCAAAGTTAGTTCTTTTTGCTGATGGTACAAGTATAGTAATAACATCCAAAAACCAAGAACTAAGTGATGTAATTGTAAATGATGTTTTTCACAAAATTATTAAGTGGTTCTCAGTAAACGGACTCTCTTTAAATTTTGATAAAACACAGTATATACAGTTCCGTACAGTAAATGGCACAACTCCAGTAATAAATATAGACTTTGAACAGAAGTCTGTAGCTAAGGTAGAATTTTCAAAATTTTTTGGTGTGTCCATTGATGAGAGGTTAAACTGGAAGCAACACATTGATGGTCTGCTGAAACGTCTGAGTTCGGCTACGTACGCTATTAGGGTTATTGCAAATTTTGGTGATAAGAATCTCAGTAAATTAGCTTACTATGCCTACTTTCATTCACTGCTTTCGTATGGTATCATATTCTGGGGTAATTCATCGTTGAGTAGAAAAGTATTCATTGCTCAAAAACGTGTAATCAGAATAATTGCTGGAGCCCACCGACGGTCATCTTGCAGACATCTATTTAAGGATCTAGGGATCCTCACAGTAACCTCACAGTATATATATTCACTTATGAAATTTGTTGTTAATAATCCAGCCCAGTTCAAAAGTAATAGCAGTGTGCATAGCTATAACAGCAGGAGAAAGGATGATCTTCACTATGCAGGGTTAAATCTGACTTTGGCACAGAAGGGGGTAAATTATGCTGCCACAAAAGTCTTTGGTCACCTACCAAACAGCATCAAAAGCCTGACAGATAGTCAACCAACATTTAAAAATAAATTAGAAGAATTTCTAGATGACAACTCCTTTTACTCATTGGCTGAATTTTTACCTAGAACCTGTCGTACACTCCGGACGGCCCTGCGCATCCATACACTTGTCTACGATCCGATAAATGGAGGGCCTAGCTACATCAAGCTCCCTAAAGATATAGCTGCCGGCCGCGGTGGTCTAACGGTTCTAGGCGCGCAGTCTGGAATCGCGCGACTGCTACGGTAGAGGTTCGAATTCTGCCTCGAGCATGGATGTGTGTGATGTCCTTAGGTTAGTTAGGTTTAAGTAGTTCTAAGTTCTAGGGGACTGATGACCAGAGTAGTTAAGTCCCATAGTGATCAGAGCCATTTTTTTTATATAGCTAATAAGCATGCATGTATTAATGTCGAAAAAAGAAAAGATCAGACTTGTTTTTCATGGTCAGTCCTGGCTTTCGAAAGAAAGTACGATCGAAGGGATCATCCTGAGCGTCCCAGTACATACCATGTTGGTGATAATATTCGTGGGGGTAGTAACTTTGATGGTATTGATTTCCCCGTCAACATCCAGGACATACCTAAATTTCAGGTGCAGAATACCGGAATATCTTTTAATGATTACTGTGTGGAGAAGAAGAAAAGCAAGTCAGATGAGCAAGACAAGCATAATGTCGTCGGCTCCCTCCTTTTCCCAAAATCTGCTGGTGAGCGTGGGCTATATGCAAACATGCTGCTCTTCTTTGAAGGTGATAATTATCAATATGTTTGGAACAAAGACATCTCCTGACTCCTTTCCTCCCAACTATCATCTGATCATCGTGTAAAACATATTTGCTTAAGGTGTCTCAATTATTTCTTCTCAGACAATTTATTATCGGCGCATCTAGTAGACTGTGCTTCCAAGGACCCGGTACGTGTTTTTATGCCTATTGAGTACAACAAACTAATAGAGTTTAAGAATGCTCACCACCGGGAGCGATGCCCGTTTGTAGTATACGCCGACTTTGAATGCCTCCTCGCTCCCTTGACTCGCTCTGAAGGTGACCCTACAGACTCACATACCAACATTACAGAAAAACGCGTACCATGTGTGGCAGCGTACCAAATTGTATCATCATATGATTCCAGTCTTAACTGCTACAAATCTCTCGTCGGAGATAATCCTGCAGTTTGGATGCTCACTGAGCTCGAAACATTTTCATTGGAGGTTCATGAGCTTCATAGCGACATCAATCGCATGACCAAATCGAAGAGGAATGAAGATTTGTATAATAACGCTGTTGATTCTCATATTTGTGGGCTGCCGTCAGTCAGAAAAGTGGAAACTCCTGTCGTGGCTTGTCGGGAAACAGGTGCCATTGATTACAGTGCGTTACTGCATCAACACTAGGTTCACGAACGCTATCGTACTGACACTGCGCCAGGAGCGCTGCTGCCGTGTCACGTGACGAAGGGTATCGCGGTCTTACGTATGCATCTGAGTAAGCCCCGCGCGTCACCACGGGTTGCCCTCGCCTGCGGTAAACCGTTATTAAAGCGCGAAACTGTCAATACTATATACACAAATTCCCCAAAAAATTAAGTATTTGAACTAAAAGACGCACACTAAATCAAAATAAGACGTTCCTAGGTAGAAACTAGTGTCAATTCATAAGTGAAACGTTGTGCTTTAATGCGCTGCCGTCTTGATTAACTATTTCAAAACTGCAACCGATGGTTAATATGGAAACAAACGACTGTGGTGATACAAATGGTGGAACTACATTGAAGCGCCAAAGAAACTGGTATAGGAATGCGTATTCCAATACAGAGAGAGTGAAAAGACAAAATACACGTTGCTGTAGGCAACGCCTTTATAAGTCAACAAGTGTGTGGCGCAGTTGTTAGATTGGTTGCTGCTGCTACAATTGCAGGTTATAAGGTTTAAGTGAGTTTGCATGTGGTGTTATAGTCGGCCTACAAGCGATGGGACATAGTATCTTCGAGGTAGCGATGAAGTGGCGGTTTTCCCGTACGACCATTTTACTAGTGTACGACGAATGTCAGGATTCCGGTAAAACATCAAATCTCCGATATCGCTGCAGACGGAAAAAGATCATGCAAGAAAGGGACCAACGACGTCTGAAGAGAATCGTTCAACGTGACAGAAGCGCAACACTTCTGCAAATTGCTGCCGATTTCAGTGCTGGGTCATCAAGCGTCAGCGTGCAAACCATTCAACGAAACATAATCGATATGGGCTTTCGGAGCCGAAGGCCCACTCGTGTACCCTTGATGACTGCACGACACAAAGCTTTACGCCTCGCCTGGGCCCGCCAACACCGACACTGGACTGTTGATGACTGGAAACATGTTGCCTCGTCGGACGAGTGTCGTTTCAAATTGTATCGAGCAGATGGACGTGTACGGCTAAGGAAACAACCTCATGAATCCATGGACCGTGCATGTCAACAGGGCACTGTTCAAGCTGTTGGAGGCTCTGTAACGGTATGAGGCGTCGGCAGTTGAAGTTATATGGGACCCATGACATGTCTCGATACGCCTCTGACAGGTGACACGTACGTAAGCATTCTGCCTGATCATCTGCATAAATTCATGTCCATTGTGCACTCCGACGGACTTGGACAATTCCAGCAGGACAAAGGGACACCAGACACATCCATAATTGCCACAGAATGGCTCCATGAGCACTCTTCTGAGTTTAAACACTTCCGCCGTCCACCAAACTCCCCAGACATGAACATCATAAACATATCCGGGATGACTTTCAAAGGGCTGTTCAGATGAGATCCCCACCCCCTCGTATTCTTACGGATTTATGGAGAGTCCTGCAGGATTCATGGTGTGAATTTCTTCAGCACTACTTCAGCCATTATTCGAGTCCATGCCACGTCGTGTTGCGGCACTTCTGCGTGCTAGCGGGGGCCCTACACGATATTAGGCAGCTGTACCAGTTTCTTTGGTCTTCAGTGTATAAGCTACTCGAATTAGCTTACGCCACGTTTCTGTAAATGCGCGCCTTCTGTAATTATAAGAAAAAGGAATTGGAAACCGAAATATAGACTGGTTGTTGCAAGGAAACAAACACTGTGTTTTTCTTGTTACATTGTTAGAAACCTATATTGTTCGAATTGTTCCCCGACATGTACACTAAATTAACTTTATTAAAAGGTACGTAAATATATTAACCCCATTTTTGTTGGCATATAATTTCAAAACTTAGGACAAGATAACGGGCTAATGTATAAAAACTAGATGCATAACAATAAAATACCATTATTGTTCTAAATTATTAACCAGAAGCAAAGTGCATAAGCTTTCGGGCGTTTTTAACTCACTCAAAAAGTTATATTAGTTTTGAGCATGGTAGTTATTAATTTTGTTCTGTCTTACGCGTTTCGAGTTACACCATTTTCAAAGGTTCCGCAGAAGGAATGAATGAAAAGGTATCCTTGAAGAACTGTACTCTCACACTGTCCTATGGCTTACAACCCTCGAATAGTATTTTCATATTTTTACTACTGTTTAGGCGTCAAAGCGAATATTATACGCTGACCTTCCACCCAATTATCTATGAGAGCAAACTACTGGCGTCCAAGGCCCACCCTCTAAAATCACGTTAGGTCATTTACAAGAAAAGAAAACAATGTTTGAGCATGATTTCAAGATTTTGCGCAGATACTTATGTTTCACTATATGTCATGAGCTCGAATGATTATGTATATTACGGAAACAGTGATATGGTGTATTCCTATCCTTTATAAGCTTTTATTTTCTGTACTTTATTATAGACTGATACTTGTCCCTGCAAGACTGTTACATAACTATGTACATATTTTGGTATTTGGCGTGTAATTTTACTTGACATAATGTCTATATATCAACATACTAATTATAACTTTTTATACAGGGTGAAAAGTATTTAAACCGACAAACTCTGGGAGGTTGTAGGGGACATCAAAACAAATATTTTTCCCTAATGTCATTTTTTTCTATGAGGATTATTTAAACCGGTGGAGGCTGTATTACGCTGTTCAGTTGTAGGCAACTGCTGTGCACCAGTGTAGTACTGCATTGTCTCTGTTTACTAATGGAGCGATACACCTGGAGTGAGTACACTGATATGGTTGGTGCGTACTCCGTAGCGCAACACAACCGACGAGCTGCACAGTGGGTTTATCAGCAACAATATCCTAATCGCCGTATCCCGCATCATACGACTTTTGCTGCTGTGTACCAACGGCTGCGTGAGGCCGTGTCATTTTTCAGATTACCTGGACAGGGACGCCGTCTCACCGTAAGAACGCTGCAATTTGAGGAAGCTGTCTTGCTGTATGTGGAGCGGGAGCCTTCAGTCAGCACTCGTGCAATTGCACGTAACATGGGGACGATTCAGACGAATGTAAGAACAGTCCTTCGAGAGCAATTGTTGCGTCCATTTCACATACAGCGTGTCCACAACCTGGAAGCAGATGATTATTCACTCAGAGCACAGTTTTCGCAGTGGCACCTGCAACAGTGTGAAATGCTTGCTACATTTCCATCCTCTGTGTTGTTTACCTATGAAGCAACGTTCGGGCGTGATGGAGTCTTCAACATGCACAATTCGCATGTTTGGAGTGAGGATAACCCACATGCCACAGTTATTAGCGCTCATCAAGTGCGGTTCTTCGTTAATGTGTGGGTCGGTGTTGTTGGGGACTGATTAATTGGGCCGTATGTGCTACCTAGGCCATTAAATGGCCGGCACTATTACAATTTCCTCGCGAGAGCACTGCCAGAATTGCTGGAAGATGTCCCGCTCCCTACAAGACAACGCATGTGGTTCCAACATGACGGGGCACCGGAACATTTTAGTCGTCGTGTGCGTCGATACCTGGACCGACTGTTCCCAGGAACGTTGATTGGCAGAGGTGGTCCTGTACCATGGCCTGTTCGATCCCCAGACATGTCCCCTATGGACTTTTTGTGTGGGGAGAGATGCGCAACCTTGTTTACGCAACTCCTGTTGCATAAGAAGAGGATCTGGTTGCCTGGATAGTAGCAGCAGCAGCAGCAGCAGCATGAACAATTCAGGATACTCCTAGGGTTTCTGCCCGTGTCAGACAGAACATGCCAACATGATGCGACGGTGTAACCTTTGTTTAGGTGTCAATGGAGGCATTTTTGAAAATCTACTGTAATTGAATTTGGGTTGTGTTAATGTGTTGTCTCTTGGTCATAAAACAATGGAAAAGTGTTTGTTGATTTAATTAATTTGCCGCCAAAGAAATCTTCCTGTACCGGTTTAAATACTCCTCATAGTAAAAAATGACATTAGGAAAAAATATTTGTTTTTATGTCCCCTACAACCTCCCAGAGTTGTGGGTTAAATACTTTTCACCCTGTATACGCTTTTCTGGACATTAAATGTGCCATGTTTTGTAATTCGTTTTGTTGTACAACTTGACGATCACTTACTGTATATGCATATAGTCCAGCGTTTACAGTGACAAACACAATGCTTTCTAATACTATAAGGTATTAGGAAATTCAGAGAGGTACTAACGGTATCACGTGTACGGGTAATCAAATAGTTGGTTACAACAGTGTGAGATTACGAAAAAATGTCGCAGGCGTACTTTGCAGTAGCACCACCACTGAAGGGACAATGGATACGGATACAGTGAGAGTCTGCACGAGATTCTGCTGCCGACTGACCAGCTGGCAGATACATCGGCCATTTTGATGTCCCAGTGGTGTCCAAATAGAAGGGAGAGGGCACACGCGGGCATTACCGCGCTTGCGGTCTGCCAAGCCCGACCGCAAAAAGAGTAGCTTGCAGATACAGTGGCCCATGTCTCCGGAGCGCCACCAGTTTTGTGCCCGCCAAGTGGAAACAGATACTGGCCTCCCTAGGGTACATTACACGTATCTGCTCCTGCCATTGATCTACGGCTTGAATTGCCCTACAGTGGTTTCGCTATTCCATCCGAGGGCTGTCATTAGAAACAACACATGCGGACGCGACTGCGCGGGAAGTACGTTCACAAATACGAGGTGCATTCAAGTTCTAAGGCCTCCGATTTTTTTTCTAATTAATTACTCACCCGAAATCGATGAAACTGGCGTTACTTCTCGACGTAATCGCCCTGCAGACGCACACATTTTTCACAACGCTGACGCCATGATTCCATGGCAGCGGCGAAGGCTTCTTTAGGAGTCTGTTTTGACGACTGGAAAATCGCTGAGGCAATAGCACCACGGCTGGTGAATGTACGGCCACGGAGAGTGTCTTTCATTGTTGGAAAAAGCCAAAAGTCACTAGGAGCCAGGTCAGGTGAGTAGGGAGCATGAGGAATCACTTCAAAGTTGTTATCACGAAGAAACTGTTGCGTAACGTTGGCTCCATGTGCGGGTGCGTTGTCTTGGTGAAACAGCACACGCGCAGCCCTTCCCGGACGTTTTTGTTGCAGTGCAGGAAAGAATTTGTTCTTCAAAGTATTTTCGTAGGATGCACCTGTTACCGTAGTGCCCTTTGGAACGCAATGGGTAAGGATCACGCCCTCGCTGTCCCATAACATGGACACCATCATTTTTTCAGCACTGGCGGTTACCCGAAATTTTTCTGGTGGCGGTGAATCTGTGTGCTTCCATTGAGCTGACTGGCGCTTTGTTTCTGGATTGAAAAATGGCATCCACGTCTCATCCATTGTCACAACCGACGAAAAGAAAGTCCCATTCATGCTGTCGCTGCGCGTCAACATTGCTTGGCAACATGCCACCTGGGCAGCCATGTGGTCGTCCGTCAGCATTCGTGGCACCCACCTGGATGACACTTTTCGCATTTTCAGGTCGTCATGCAGGATTGTGTGCACAGAACCCACAGAAATGCCAGCTCTTGAGGCTATCTGTTCAACAGTCATTCGGCGATCCCCCAAAACAATTCTCTCCACTTTCTCGATCATGTCGTCAGACCGGCTTGTGCGAGCCCGAGGTTGTTTCGGTTTGTTGTCACACGATGTTCTGCCTTCATTAAACCGTCGCACCCACGAATGCACTTTCGACACATCCATAACTCCATCATCACATGTCTCCTTCAACTGTGGATGAATTTCAATTGGTTTCACACGACGCAAATTCAGAAAACGAATCATCGCACGCTCTTCAAGTAAAGAAAACGTCGTCATTTTAAGTGTTTAAAACAGTTCTCATTCTCGCCGCTGGCGGCAAAATTCCATCTGCCGTACGGTGCTGCCATCTCTCGGACGTATTGACAATGAACGCGGCCTCATTTTAAAACAATGCTCATGTTTCTATCTCTTCCCAGTCCGAGATGTTATCTTCATAGATAGCGTACAAAAAGCAGAATTCCTTTGAATGAATATTGAATATGGACTGAATTGGTGTGAACCCACAAAAGAGACTAGGAAACAGAACGTCATCAACGTGCTGTCTTCTTAAGAGTCCTGTCATTGCTGTGTAACAGCCAGGGCCCTTTAGCTACATACTCTTCAGACATACGCTCAGTATGTAGCAATGAAATTCGTTCTTGGGGAACTGATACTCTAAATATGAACACAGTCTTAAAATTACAGAAGAGGGTATTAAGAATAATACGCAGAAATAGTAAACGCGCATTTTGTAAATGTCTGTTCAGTGACTAAAGAACAAGATCAGGAGTGATAAACGTATCAAGAATGAATAAACATAAACATTTTTCCCCTATGGAATACATTTCCAAAATAAATTATCTCAGGAGACTGAAGAGATTACTAAAACGAACTTATTTAAATAGCACATTAAGAAGCACATCTTTAGTAATACAATCTATCCAGGGGAGAATTACTCATATAACATGGATTAGGAGTTTGGTGGAAATGTGGCACAAGTAAATAATCATATAACACCTTTTTCATTTCACAACACATTTTGTCACTACAGTGCTTCTTTCTGGAATTTATATACTAACATCTTATTCTCTTCCTGGGTTCAGTTTCTTACTCATTACGGACGAATGGTCTCTCCCTAATTTAGGCAAACAAATGTGAAGTTACGGTACACAAAATGGATAGAGAAAGATCATCATGGAGCAATAGCTTTTTACATTGTGAAATAACTTTCATTAGAAGAAAGTAAAGACAAAACAGTATTATACATTGTGGATAATCCGAGTGCAATTATGCCGTTTTTAGTAGACATGTCTTGTATTCGGGAGGATGGAGACTCCAGTCCCCATCCATTTTTCGATGTGTATCTATCTTTCGTGGTGTCTCTAAATTACTTCAGGTAAATGCCGAGATGTCTCCTAATACAAGATCACGGTCGACTACTTATTCCAATCTTGTAAAAATAGACATGTAGGTACGCAAATCCTTCTATAGAAAAATTATGTTATTTTGTTGTTAAACTCTAATACTTTGACATTGGTCTAATATCCTTGTTGGTGCGATACACTGAAGAATAAAACTAACCCTGCAAGTCAATAACTCTGCAGCTTTGGAGACATCAATGTAGTAGTGGTTCAAATAGCTCTGAGCACTATGGGACTTAACTTCTGAGGTCATCAGTCCCCTAGAACGTAGAACCACTTAAGCCTAACTAACCTAAGGACATCACAAACATCCATGCATGAGGCAGGATTCGATCCTGCGACCGTAGCGGTCGCGCGGTTCCAGACTGTAGCGCCTAGAACCGCCGAAAAGTGTATCGCCGAAATTTCATTTCAAGAAATCGAGTTTGCGCGACCAAAATATAGAGGATTAATTCAAGGCCAGTTCACGCACGACACAGATATCTACGCATTGCATACATAATGTTCAATTACCACACCATAGGTGATGTGCAGCTGATAGAATGTTAAATATTAGTTCGGAAATTGCTCCGACTTTATTCAAATATCATTCCTATTGCTACAGTTTTGTGTAAGAGTGAGCTATATGTCAGTATTACTTTTATCTATAAGACAAGAAGACATCAGGTAATCTCCGATATATTAGCCGCTTGATGCCATTCTGTCATCCGTACAACAATTAACTGCGATATGTTCCTAAAATGTGGAGGTTATATTAAATTTCTAACATTTGTTTTATCTAACTAATACTTTTTGTTAGCAAGTACTGGTGTTCTAAGATGAAGACTGGCCCTGTAACTTGACAATAACGTTGTGCTATGTCCATGAACAGCTGTTGTGTTAGGAGAATCATCAAATAATTTACATAACTATTCTAAAATGATATCCGCAAATGGGAACCAATGGAATATCGACTAGATGGGGATATAAGTAGTCACTGATAGTTCATATAAATCGTTTTTTGTAAATTTAATTTACTTTTAATTCGGTACAATCATATTTCTGATTTGCTCATATAATGCAGGATATCATAGCCGCTTTTTACGTACTTGATCATTTCTCTATTATAGCCATTAGGCCGTCGTGCCTAATGGTTTGACTACTAATGGGGGAAAAATCTTATGGATTTTCTGTTTTTCGCCATGGTACTTCCACCATACAATCATAATTATTTCTCAAATTACACTCCTGGAAATGGAAAAAAGAACACACTGACACCGGTGTGTCAGACCCACCATACTTGCTCCGGACACTGCGAGAGGGCTGTACAAGCAATGATCACACGTACGGCACAGCGGACACACCAGGAACCGTGATGTTGGCCGTCGAATGGCGCTAGCTGCGCAGCATTTGTGCACCGCCGCCGTCAGTGTCAGCCAGTTTGCCGTGGCTTACGGAGCTCCATCGCAGTCTTTAACACTGGTAGCATGCCGCGACAGCGTGGACGTGAACCGTATGTGCAGTTGACGGACTTTGAGCGAGGGCGTATAGTGGGCATGCGGGAGGCGGGTGGACGTACCGCCGAATTGCTCAACACGTGGGGAGTGAGGTCTCCACAGTACATCGATGTTGTCGCCGGTGGTCGGCGGAAGGTGCACGTGCCCGTCGACCTGGGACCGGACCGCAGCGACGCAGGGATGCACGCCAAGACCGTAGGATCCTACGCAGTGCCGTAGGGGACCGCACCGCCACTTCCCTGCAAATTAGGGACACTGTTGCTCCTGGGGTATCGGCGAGGACCATTCGCAACCGTCTCCATGAAGCTGGGCGACGGTCCCGCACACCGTTAGGCCATCTTCCGCTCACGCCCCAACAACGTGCAGCCCGCCTCCAGTGGTGTCGCGACAGGCGTGAATGGAGGGACGAATGGAGACGTGTCGTCTTCAGCGATGAGAGTCGCTTCTGCCTTGGTGCCAATGATGGTCGTATGCGTGTTTGGCGCCGTGCAGGTGAGCGCCACAATCAGGACTGCATACGGCCGAGGCACACAGGGCCTACACCCGGCATCATGGTGTGGGGAGCGATCTCCTACACTGGCCGTACACCTCTGGTGATCGTCGAGGGGACACTGAATAGTGCACGGTACATCCAAACCGTCATCGAACCCATCGTTCTACCATTCCTAGACCGGCAAGGGAACTTGCTGTTTAAACAGGACAATGCACGTCCGCATGTATCCCGTGCCACCCAAAGTGCTCTAGAAGGTGTAAGTCAACTACCCTGGCCAGCAAGATCTCCGGATCTGTCCCCCATTGAGCATGTTTGGGACTGGATGAAGCGTCGTCTCACGCGGTCTGCACGTCCAGCACGAACGCTGGTCCAACTGAGGCGCCAGGTGGAAATGGCATGGCAAGCCGTTCCACAGGACTACATCCAGCATCTCTACGATCGTCTCCATGGGATAAAAGCAGCCTGCATTGCTGCGAAAGGTGGATATACACTGTACTAGTGTCGACATTGTGCATGCTCTGTTGCCTGTGTCTATGTGCCTGTGGTTCTGTCAGTGTGATCATGTGGTGTATCTGACCCCAGGAATGTGTCAATAAAGTTTCCCCTTCCTGGGACAATGAATTCACAGTGTTCTTATTTCAATTTCCAGGAGTGTATTTTTGATTGTGCACATTACCTGTTTCTGCGTATTTCGAAATGAATCGAAATGTATCGGTCCGCTTGGCATATTTCTGTCATTAGTGGAGGACTTTCTTATTATGTCCTGTGATGGTCGATTCAATGTTTTACTTAACAATGACTTGAGCTACAAACTGTCAAAGCAGTTTTGCAGCCAAAGAATCATACACGACGATGATTTCCTGTAGTTTTATATACCAAAATATCAAAGTAAGCAGACACTCTGCAAATTATGGTTTCTCTCCACTTTCTGCAGATTGACTTTATTGATAAATGATGATTAATCGCTTTTAATAACAGTTTCTGTTCCCGGATAAAAGAGCCTCGTTGAAAACGTCTTTGTCCCACGTTGTCGTTTCGAGAATCATTGGGCATAATATGGAAGGTCGCTAATTCATGAGACATCATTGCGTTTTAAGGAACGTAACAAACATGAATCATAAATACGAGTGAAATTGTATAGCATAAACTAAAACTATAAAGCAATAACCTCTGATACCTCTGGTGAATTTTTTGTGCTGACGTTTTACAGGCACTTGACCAGTTCGATCTATTTCAAAGACCGTGTGCTTGCTTGTTGGTCCACCTTTGGAACGTAATGCAGCAGCTCTTCTGCCTAGCATTGATTCGACCAATCCTTGGTAGGATTTCAGAGGTATGTATCACCAGATATCTGTGCACAGGTAGGTCACGCAATTCCCTTACATTACGGATGCCCCAGATGTGTCACATCGGGACTGGTGGCCAAGACATAAATTTGAGCTCACTCCCGTGCTGCTCTAATGGCTGCAGCACGATCCTGACCTTGTAACACCAACGGTTATCCTGATGGAAGACGCCATCGCTATGGGTGAAAAAATCAAGCATGAGGGTATTCAGGTGGTCCTCAATAATGTTCAGGTAGCACACAGCTGTCGCGAGGCTTTCGATTGCTACGACAGGTCCAACGGAAGCCAAGGTAAATGTCTCACACACCATAACCCTACTTTCCGGGCTTGAGTCTGTGGCGCGCTGTACGTTTCGAGCAGGCGTTAGCTTCAATGACGACAGATCCTGATATGAGCATCGAACTACTGTAACAATAGATGCGATTTATCCATTTACATCTAATTCTGCCAATGTATCCATTTACATCTACTTCTACATCTGTATATATGTTCCATAAGCCACTAGACGGTGCGTGGCGGAAGGTACCTTGTACCAACCACGTTTCCATTGGTCCACGGTCCAATCTAGATGATCCCGTACCCACTGCAGTTATAACTGATGACCCTGCTCAAAGTGTTCGCATGTAGTGGTCGTCTGCTGCGGCGCCTAAAGTTCAACAACGTGTGCTGGGAGGTGTGGTCGGAAACACACGTGCCTGCACCAGCACTATACTTTGTCGTCACATCTGCCTATCCTGCGCCACAGAGCGAGGATGATTCCGTCCTACACATTCGTTAATGAGGCGTGGGCATTCATACCTTGTGGCCGTCTCGTGGTTCCACGGTTCTTTAACTAATTTCTATAGATGGTCACGATCGTAGTATACGAACACCCGACCAGCTTCGCCTTTTACGAGCTGCTCGCTACCAGGCGCCAGGCTGTAACAATATGCCCTTCGTCAAAGTTGTTAATGTCATTGGACATCCCGACACGCTGCCCTTATCGTCACTACACTCATTCCCCATTCGTCTCTACTACCCTTATACTGCGTAGTCAGAAACAGTCTGAAAAGCTTGCAAGGGTATTGCAAGACAGGTTGTGCTGTGAAATAATTGTTACGAAAAACATTCTATACTTCACGCCATTTTCCAGTTTGAAGGTAGCCAATCAGGCCACTGTGAATACAAATGTAAGCGGCCTCCCAGATAAACTTAGTGTCAGTTGTTCTTATAGGGTAAATGATAGCGCACAAGGCTGGACAGCCTTTGGCTAGGTTCGATCCTTACTACCGCCCCGTGTCCAACTTTTGGATGGCTCTCTTGTTCCGGTTTGGGAAACCAAACGCAGAACACGTTTAGCGGCACCGTCTCTGGCGGGCGACTTGAATTTATTAGCGCAATACCTTGATTGGTTAACTTCAGTGCTAATTAACTCGAAAAGGGCGCAACATATCGAACTTTTTCTTAACCATTATTTCGCATCACAGCCTACCCTGCAACACCGTTAGAAGATTTTTGGACTGTTGCTGAGCACCCTGTACACATTGTGCATAAATTGTTCACTCTGCAACATGTTCGGAGCAGCAGTTAGCCCCGCGGCGGGCACTGGCCGCAATTCAATGGTAGGTAGGCAACTGGGCTCTCTTCCTTTCATCTTTGCTAATTAAATAATCAGTACAGAGCCATTTTCGCCGCATCAGTTTTGTAGTGACCCATCATGGTAATTAAATGAATATATAACATGAAATGGCAGAGTTTTTTTGCCGCTAGGATAGATAGCTGGAGGCAACTGATAATTAGAGTGTCAGTCTTCATTAGTATCGGTGAGTACGAGTGGGAGATGCTTCTATCACGCTGTGCTGTGCGAAGCCGAGGTGGTCCCACGATTAGTTTCTCGGAACGTACGTCCAACTCGCCCGGGTAGCCACAAAAGCGGTGACCGCTCTGTGGACACTGGTGGCGTTCGGTGCCTTTCATGTTTGACCGACTGATCCCGTGGGAGGCCAGGTGAGCGACCGGTAGACTGCAAGGCATCGGCCAGGGCCTTGCGTTAAGCTGCGGGACGTATTGTCCGGCCCTGGCGGCGCTGGCCATTTACGATGTCGTTTCCGGAACTCCGGCGCCTGCTTCTCTCGGAAGAGGATCATTGTCTGCAGCGGGGAGATATTTTTACGTGAATCGCTGGCGCCAGGCTAGCGTGGGAGCCTATAGCCGCCAAAACGTTTCTCAGGCAGGACGATCTTTGCGCTGTAAGGGGACCGCATTTGACGTCAGAACACGTTTTGTGGGTGTACATGGTTTTTAGTGGCAAGCTTCCCTAACGGAAGAATACATTATACCGTGTCTAGGAGGGCCATTGGCGCTATTTAGCTCGCCGCACGATTGGAGATGATAATTTTTGGCGACGCAGCTAAGGGCGATGGTGTTGATGAGGGACTCAGGGGAGGATTTTTCTGAGCATTCGGCATAGTTCCCAATTAGAAAACGGTCTTGCTTGTTGACGAATGCCAGCTGGGATTCTCCACTCCACTTGGTGAAATAGTGCACTGCTTACGGTTTTAGCGGTTACGCACCTACGAACAGACTCCATATCATACATTCAGCAGCTCATTGGGGAGAATATCTGCAACCCGTGCGTATTAGGTATTTTCCTTTAAGGAGTTGAGTCCTCAATGCATCGAGACCAAAAAATGGTTCAAATGGCTCTGAGCACTATATGACTTAACATCTGTGGTCATCAATCACGTAGAACTTAGAACTACTTAAACCTAACTAACCGAAGGACATCACACACATCCATGTCCGAGGCAGGATTCGATCCTGCGACCGTAGCGGTCACGCAGTTTCAAACTGAAGCTTCTAGAACCGCACGGCCACACCGGTTGGCGAGCGTCGAGTCCATACGATCTGCAGCACATGTATTTCACCCAATGTATATCGTATTGACCTGCCAACTAGAGGTTGATAATTCTTGCCAATTCAATACATAATAGTCAGATAACATTTACATTGCTGTTATTTTGTCAGAGGCGCCGTGTTAACTTGAACAGCCCCTCCCCTTTTAATAACTTCTCCAACCGCCGATAGTCGGCCGAGGTGGCCGAGCGGTTGTAGGCGCTGCAGTCTGGAACTGCGCGACCGCTACGGCTGCAGGTTCGAATCCTGCCTCGGGCATGGAGGTGTTTGATGTCCTTTGGTTAGTTAGGTTTACGTAGTTCTAAGTTCTAGGGGACTGATGACCTCAGAAGTTAAGTCCCATAGTGCTCAGAGCCATTTGAACAATTTCTTTTACCCGCCGATATCGTGCCTGACCGTCAAAGTTGATTCGTGTTTTCCCAATGCGCTTGACAAATGTTTTATTCCTGTGTTTTTGTATGTCTCATATTGTTATAAAACAAGTCTGAGGTGAAAAATTATTCATCTCAGTACCTCTTTCGCCCTGATCAGTTATAAATTTATTAATTTTCTTGTGATTTGAAATGACGTTAAAAGAATAGTAATCTCATACCAAAATTTCCATCTGAAGGCTGCTGCTGGGGGGCATAGTTTGATGACTAGCATTGTGAAGTCCGTTGCGTAAATATGATTATTTTTGGATCAAGGGTGGTTGTAATTCGAGGAGGAGATTTCGATCAGGTATTCCACTAATCTAAACTGAACTTTACTCTTACTACTTTCAAACCACTGGGGGAATTTTGAATGATGTTCCATGTAATCGGTGATTATCTGTGCTCAGAAAGTTATCACGCAGAGGATAAATAGTGTACTCTAATCATTTTCCTTTATTTCTGTCCCACCCACTGATAGTATGAGGTAAGAAAGATTGTCGGTTCCCATCAGTAAACATTGGCATTCTTTTAAATTTATCGTCGTGGTGATCATGTGAGGTGTAAGATGACGTCATTTGTTTCACGACACTGGCCTCTCTGTATTTTTAGAATAAAGGACTACATTTCCTGAAGCGTCGCCCAGTGGAAGTTTCTGAGCAGTTCTGTGATGCTCTCACACCGACTAAGCAAACTCACGCTTCTGTAGTTTGAATGTTCTCTACCCCTTACATTAACAAATCATTTTAAAGGTACTACCCGGACGAATGGTTCTCGAGGACTGATAGATCGCAACAAATTACGTGAAGTATCAGATCACATGTACGGATGCAAATGTAATATCTTACGCTTACACAGAAAATTATTGGAGTTCACATTCTCTGTGATGGTAGAATGGTCATCATGTCGCGTTAGTGTTATCCGTGTTTAGTGCTGTTACGATGCCTGGTGGCGTATATAAGGCGCGTCAGCAGCGTCAGATGTGAAGTGACCACTGTAAAGAGCAAGGCAATTACACGTTCTCATGTCGGATAGTGCTATCAGCAGGTTACAGTGTTTTAAAAGGCACTTCAATACGGTTCTCCATTTGGTTGGGTGGTCGAATCGTGCTATATCCAGATATGTGGGGCACTTGGATGTCAATTTGGCCCGATGTTGGACTGCATGTATTCTCGTCATCAAGGTTCCGATCGACAATATCTGACGTCAACAAAGGAGGATCAGCGCATTGTGCACCAGGCACATCGTAGCCCCTTCACATCTGCGCCTGGCAGTCGACATCAGATAGTGGACCCAGTTCGACATTCTGCTTACTCCCACACGTTTGGTCTAAACTATCAGCAGCCGGACCGGGGAATTACGATCCCTCGCATAGGCTGTCGTTAATACCATGAGAAACGGCTTCGTTTGGAGTGGTGCAGTGACCGGTAAGCATGGACAGCTGATAAATGGCACCCCATTGTGTTCAGCCGTGATTCTCATTCTGCACTGGCAGTCAGTTGCTCGACAGTTGCACATCCATCCGTCCGTCTCAACAATCGTCGTTCAAATCTGTCATCTATGATCCGTGAGGCATCACAGTTGTCTCGGCAATGGTTTTGGATAGAACCATTTTGAAAATACACTAATTCACGGAATACTGTGGGTAGAGAGGTAAAACTAGACACACATGCATTAAGTGACATGAGATTTTATTGTAAGGAAAAAGGAGTGCAAAAACGGGCCTACTGATGGCCCTGGACAGCCACACGTCAGTGAAGCTGCGTGAGAACCTTGTCCAAAATGAGCTGTAGGAACAGAGAGAGTCAGACGCGCCAGCCATCGCGGCATGTTGACTTTATCAGAAAAGAAACTTTAAAAAAAATAATGGGGAGAGATGACGATTGATTGTCCAATATGTTGTGGACTGACAATGCCCATTTTTCAATCTGAGGGTCTGTCGACACCCATAACTGCGGAATCTGGGTTACCAAAAATCCTAGACCTGTCGTGGAAACCCAATTCCATGACGAGAAAGCAACGGTGTGGTGTGGATTTACCACATCAGTCATGACCAGACCCTTTTTCTTGGAGGAAATGCAGTGCGCTGCTTTCCGAACTGTCAGCGTGACGGATGCAAGGTACAACGATATGTTACGGAACCGCATCATCCCTAGACTGACTGATAAGCACCTGCTGGACGGTTTTTATGTAGGATGGCGCTCCACAGCATATTGCTACACGTATGAAATATCAGTTGCGCCCATTGTTTGGTGAGGATCGCCTGATGAGCCACCACTTCCATCATGCCCTCCTACCTCAATCCGTGTGATTATTTGTTGTGGGGTTACCTGAAGTCGCAAGTGTACAGCAATCGTAGGACCTCATTAGGGATTCTAAAAGACTAGGCTTAACGTCCCATCGACGTCCAGGTCATTAGAGACGGAGTGCAAGCTCTGAGTGAGTCAAGGATGGGGGACGATATTGGCCGTTGCCAGTCGAAGGAACCATACTGGCGTTTGCCTGGGAAATCACGGAAAACCTAAATCTAGATGGTTGGACGCCATTCTCAAACGACGTCCTTCCGAACGCGAGTCCAGTGTGCTAACAGCTGCGCCACCTCACCGCGTCTGCTGTTCACAACATTGTCCCTCGACTACGGGTTTTGTTGATGAATGCCATTTGACATGTTAAGCATTTGTTTTAAAGAACATAGTATTTACCAGGAATCAATTGTTGTGCTAATTATTGATTTTGTGTCGTATGAAGTGTCATTTTGTGCACTTTCTTTGGTTCCAATAAAGCCTCATGTCGTTTCAAGAATATATTTCAATATTTACTTCTCTATCTACATTATTGCGAAAAGAATTGAATTTTCAAAAATTACCAGACTTATGGGTCACCATGTACGTTTAGTGCTCAGCAGGGCACGAAAATTGAAGAAACTCTCAACATAAATTACATACGAAAATTTCTATTTAGTAGTGTCAAATGATGATAAGGATGGTAACGACATATATCTGAAGACTGTGGGCCCAAACCCTACTGGAGGGTGGAGCTCATGATTTCAAAATTATAGTCAAATATAATTGACTAAAGTGAATGTAAGGTGGGGAAAGCTTTCGGCGTTTTAAAAGCAGTCTGTGACCTAGAAATGGGACGTTGTTGTCATTTCTCGTTATTATAACGTAGTAGTCGCAAGAGGAACGTAGACTCTTTGCCGAAAGGTATCGGAGAAAATTATCTGAGGATACTGTGAAACTAGACGCTACCTTCTCAAAGATTAATCAGTAGGCACGAAAGGAAGGTAGGGGACACGGGTGTGATAAGAGACGTGAACTTTTGTATTTCATGTGTAAGTTCGCTTGGAACAAGTTAGCCTAGGATGTAATGTGATGTATTGTCTAGAATCTAAGATGTAAATGTAAGACAGCGGAGAAAACGAAAATGTATAAAGGATGGAAGTCAGCCTGTTAAGTACATTTGTAAGCCACAATTAAAGTCAATTTGTATTTTTGGAGCGCGGCAAATCGGCAGTGTGAAAAGTGCTCAGAGTTATTTCATTCAGTGGTTTGGGTACGAATGTTTTTCCCTTCTTTAACACAAATCGTCAATTTACTTTGTGTGCTAACGTATTGTATAACGTTACTACAAACCGTAGGTGTCAGTATCCCGGATGGATGTTTCGCCATTGACAGAGAACTAAACCGTCACTCCGCAAAATACTTCAAAGATTTTGCTTTTAATCCACTGCGTTTGTGCACCCCATGACAACTAAAAGTTGTATTACAGTGCCGCTCAAACATTACTGAGTAGAATTTCTTCCCACACTGCTGCGAACGGGTTGCACTCAGATCACCGATATAAGATATTCCGAATACAAAAATAAACTTTCTGAAATAGGTAACGGTTTCTTGTCTTGTCGTCCATCATAAATGGTACAGAAGTAATGTAATTCTCAGCGGCTGTTCCTAAGAGAAGTAAGATAACATATGCGCATAACAATTATTTTACTCACATTCACACGTCTAAAATAGTTCGACAGTGAATTATATTATCATTCTCATTATTATAGCAGGTTAAGCGTGTTACCTTTTCATCGAGAAACAACGTGTAACGAAGCACATATGGTGGCTCTAAAGAATATCGTATCGCATTTTATGGAGTTGTCTGCATTAGATTCACTGGAACAGAACGGCATTAGGACGTAATTATTTTATGGTTGCAGGTACAACTACACGTCATTTTCATGTACGTCTATACTTTACAAATTACCAAACGTGTGTGGCAGAGGGTACACAGTGATTTTCGTCACTTCCTGTTCCATTCACGAATTGCGTGCAGGAGGACCAACTGTGAGTAGGCACCCACACTAGCTTCAGTTTCTCTAGTTTCACCGTCAACGAAATGCTGCGAGGCATATGTCGCTTAAAGTAAAATGTTGCTTGACTCTTCTTGGGACAGTAGTAGTCAGCGACCCTTATCACGTAGCATTAATATCCAAAGAAGAGCGGCGTGTTTCTTCGTGAGTCCTCATGGTACGTGCTGAAACAACATGAAGGTGCTCATACAACTCCGATGGTAGACAATATAAGAGAGGCATTTTGCATCAGGGTACGCTTATAGTCAGAATACAGCACGCATATATGCCCAGAGGATTCAAACTTAGAATAGCTATAGAAATCAGAGTATGTTGTTCACACATACAGGCTGCAAGGAAAATAATGAAACCAATCGCGTTGAGATCCAGTCGTCACTGGTATCTGTAACTATTGCCAGACTCGATACCCCTTAAACGAAGGTATTCAAGTGTTTAAAATACATGCTTTCTGTTGTTTTTACATTGCGTCAGAATTTTATAACCTCAGAATTGGTATTGAAAATGGTTAACGACGAAAGCTCGTATGATGCTGTGACACACTGAAGGAAACAGAACGCTTAATAAAAAGGTAAGTATGCAAATCGGCTAGTTACGTGCGAAGTATTCATTACTTGCTACAGTACACTAAGTTTCACATATCTAACCAAATGTTTGTGTCAATGGGAGCATGTTTTCGTCATGGCTGATTCCTGATTGAGATTGCAAACTTTCAGAGGACTTTCTCATTTGACACGATACCGGAAGTCGTCATCTTCCATCAATGATGTGTCAAAGTCCTGTGTGTGTCATAGATCTCGTGCCTCGTGTGATGCACCAAAGGGGCTAGTCTGATATTATGACACACTATGTCCTTATGTATGCCCTAATGCGGGCAATAAGTCATTTCTTCATTAAGGTGCAAATATGCAGGAATTCATTTCGTATACGGTTGCCACACACGAAGAAAATCGCATATGGAAGTTGTCCCGCGACATGACATATACTTGTAAGTCTTCGAAAACAGCCTTCATACGAAGTGATTTAGTATCAAGAACATTCCGCTCCAGGTTTGAACGGGAAGAACAACTAGGAGGCTTTTGAAGGAAACACTTAAGGCTGCTCTCTCTGTTTACAGCACACAACATGACCGATGTTTGCACGTACACGAATGCACCTGAAACCATTCGGTACTCCCGGCTATGCGAACGAATTACGGACTTAGCAAACTGACTTAAAGAAGTTGCCAGTCGAGAGCACAAAAGCGAGTCGCCAGGAAACAAAGCGAAAGAAAGAGACAGCGGAGACGATGTAATAATGTTCGTAAATGGCAAGGAACGTAACGATCCCAGCGAAATACGTCTCGATGCCACAGAGGACAGATAGAGATAGTAGAATCGAGGAATTGTAAGCCTCTGTACTGGAGGAGAGCCCTATTATCTCGCTTAGTCATCGATTTCGTATGATTGGGGCTGACTCAGTGATTCGTCATATTCGTCTGATTGACCTCTACTGATAGCGGAGTTCAGCACTGAACGTCCATGGAACTTCAAAAAATGTATGCCCCATTCTCCATTCAACAGCAAGAGAATGAGAGTCTTTTGAATCTGCAACGAATTCGACGAGTCGTAATCACTTTGACTGGGGACAAGAAAGCCTTCAGCAGCCACATAATAGTAGTTGACGTTTGCCACCGGTATCTGTTGCGATCTAATGCATGATATTTTGGAGTGTCAGCCATTGTCGCACAACTCCTGCAAGGTAAGGTGCCGAGCGGGACTGACTACATGTCCAGTATGTAAGTCATTCTTTAGCCGTATACCATAAGGCTACGCCATTCCTCTCTACTATCCTACATACGCAGACTCCGGACGCAGATACCATGCCTCCGAAAAACATAGCTCTGTTGATACTTCACTGACCGAGCACGATGGTGCAATGGCAAGACACTGGACTCATATCTTTGATGATGGCTGTTTAATTCCGCAGCCGGCAACGCCGATTTAGGTTTTCTGTTATTTCCCTAGACCTGTCAAGATTAAAGTCAAGGTGTTCTCATTCAAAGCACGCAACCAGTTTCTTTCCCATCGTTCTCCAATCCGAGTTTGTCTCTAACGGCCTCGTCATTTATGGGATATTAAACCCTGAAACTTCCTGGCAGATTAAAACTGTGTGCCGGACCGAGACTCGAACTCGGGACCTTTGCATTTCGCAGGCAAGTGCTCTACCATCTGAGCTACCCATTCTTCTATTAAACCCTAATTTTCCTTTGTTGCAAATTCATCGACTGCATGCTCGGTATCCGTTGTTCGCCAAGGTCAAAAGATCGATAAATTAATGCACGTTTCGTGGTTAATTTCCTTATGAACATAGGGACTGTTGAACTATGACATATTTTTATTAATAAATTTATTTATCTTAACTGAACAACTGTGGGTTCTTGGCGAAACATTGTAAATTAACTAAACAAACACTGTTTTTGGCCATGTTTCACAATTTCATTATTGCACGACCTAGGTTTAGGGTTATAAGCCCATTTTCAAGTACATTACATTAAAGTCGTGCAATAATAAAATTGTGAAACAAGGCCAAAACCAGTGATTGTCAGTTGATAAATTTATTTATGTGATTACTTCATTGGACCCAGTTCTTGAAAATAATTCTCTTTCTGCCTGCACTTCAACGCAGAGGGTTCGTTGAATAGGTTATCTCCTCCAACAATAAACAAGGGTCCCAATGGACTCGTCCGTTAGATCTAACAACTAGAACCTCACAACGTATCTCTGTGTTTGTCTGAGGTGTCGTGCTGCTTCTCAAAGTCTTTCTACCACACGCATGCCATGCAGGGATCAAATAACATTCACATCGGTATGCCATTTGCATGGAGCTTTCATATATTCACCAGCGGTAGCATTCATCGCTCTATTGCAACCGTACGTTTGCTGAACGGAACAGACCTTTCGTTTTCCACATCTAAAATATTTTCTAGCCTCTAAAATCAATTCATAGCTCCAAATTATCTTATGTCGTATTATCTACTCTTCGAGTAAGCATCGTAACTTTTTAATTATTTCAGGAAAGACATTTCGTTCAGAAGACCACTAGGCGCACCATAAATATTACAATTTGTAGTTGAGGATATGTATGGAGTGCTGGTCTGACGGCGATGTGACTGAATAGAACGGCCTGCGGCATCCAGCTGCGACAGATCCACTAGTGCTCCTCGGCCATTGTTTACCTGTGAGATGACAGGCGCGACTCACGTGGAAGCGAGATTACACGCCCGCTGCTCGAGTCGCTCTGCGCTGTCTCCCAGAGTTCCCGACAAGGTGTCATGGCGAACTGTCAGATCTTACCAGGCGACACTTATGAGGAGAATAAGGCAAGTTCTACAACCCGTTTTCCAGAAACTTTGTTCAATGGAAGAGGAGTCAAAATAAGCGAACGCGTGCCCCATGTTATCCATAAATACTTGACCGTTTCTGAGAAAACGACGGTTAAAGTTTCCGACGTAATTTAGATTCCTATTAGCGCACGATAACGTCAGTCGAAATGGTGGCATACTGGCTAACGTCACAGCCTCTTACTTCTGTGCCCTGTGTTCGAATCACGATTATTGTTTTCATTTATTTTATTTCATTTTTCATTTATCTATGTCCGTAGAAGTTTACTACACGAATGTTTCTGATCAAGCGTAGTGGTCGCGCGGTTCCTGACTGAAGCGCCTAGAACCGCTTGGCCACAGTGGCCGGCGATAATCATTTTACGACGGTACATATCTTACATGCATGCACATACAACCCTGGAGTACTTTATGCAAATACTTTTAAGATCAAAATTTCATTTATTTTTCACAAATGTTCCATAGGACCTCCACTGGACGTACGACAGATATCCAGTGTAGAATGTGTAAATTGAAGGTGGGAAAGGGAGGAAGGAAAGGAGAGGGAATGAACTCATGATGTCAGCTGCACTGGGACGTTTTGCTAACGAACGGCGCCGAGTGAAAATATGTGCTGGACAGGGATTCGAAACAGCGCTCTCCTGCTTATTAGGCAGCTGCATTAACCACTCCGCCACCCGGACAGAGCATTTATCCCAATTGCGCGCATTATCTCGGTACGCCCCTTGACCGACTCATATTCTCACCTAGCGCCCCCTCTCCGCACGCCCATTTTATGTTCGCCATGCTCGCTGCTTTGAGATTCCCACAGGGGGTCGAACGTGACTGTACATTCGCATCGAAGTGAACCAATAAATGAATGAGAGGTGTCTGTTCTTTCGTACAGGTCCGAAAGAAAAGACAACGCATTCGTACAATCCAGTCTGGGGTTTAACTTGTCGCATACTTTGGCGAGATACTCAGTACCGCTGCTGTGCGGTGTCGCATTTCGACCATAAGGGGAAGCACATACATGGAGTCTTTCAAAGACGATGGAAAAAAAATCTCACACCATGAGATCAGGAGACCGTAGAGGAGAATGGTGCAATGCAAGATCTGTATCGCGGTGTGTATAAAGCCTAGTTTACACGACGACACTAGGTTGCAAGCAACTGCAATACGGGCCACTGCGTTTGCGCAACTCGTTGATGAAACTTAACACTTTCGGCGTGTTACAACTTTGGCGACACTAGTTGCATGAGTTTTGAGGTTACGTGTGTTCGTAGAGAGTTGTTGTTGTTGTGGTCTTCAGTCCTGAGACTGGTTTGATGCAGCTCTCCATGCTAATCTATCCTGTGCAAGCTCCTTCATCTCCCAGTACCTACTGCAACCTACATCCTTCTGAATCTGCTTAGTGTATTCATCTCTTGGTCTCACTCTACAACTTTTACCCACTACGCTGCACTCCAATGCTAAATTTGTGGTCCCTTGGTGCCTCAGAACATGTCCTACCAACCGATCCCTTCTTCTAGTCAAGTTGTGCCACAAACTTCTCTTCTCCCCAATCCAATTATATACCTCCTCATTAGTTACGTGATCCAATCTTCAACATTCTTCTGTAGCACCACATTTCGAAAGCTTCTATTCTCTTATTGTCCACACTATTTATTGTCCATGTTTCACTTCCATACATGGCTACACTCCATACAAATACTTTCAGAAACGACTTCCTGACACTTAAATCTATACTCGATGTTAACAAATTTCTCTTCTTCAGAAACGCTTTCATTGCCATTGCCAGTCTACATTTTATACCCTCTCTACTTCGACCATCATCAGTTATTTTGCTCCCCAAATAGCAAAACTCCTTTACTACTTTAAGTGTCTCATTTCCTAATCTAATTCCCTCAGCATCACCTGACTCAATTCCACTACATTCCATTATCCTTGCTTTGCTTTTGTTGATGTTCATCTTATATCCTCCTTTCAAGACATTGTACATTCAATTCAACTGCTCTTCCAAGGCCTTTGCTGTCTCTGACAGAATTACAATATCATCGGCGAACCTCAAAGTTTTTATTTCTTCTCCCTGGATTTCAATACCTACTCCAAATTTTTCCTTTAGTGTTTGCACAATATACAGATTGAATAACATCGGAGAGAGGCTACAACCACGTCTCACTCCCTTCCCAACCACTGCTTCCCTTTCATACCCCTCGACTCTTATAACTGCCATCTGGTTTCTGTACAAACTGTAAATAGCCTTTCGCTCCCTGTATTTTACCCCTGCCACCTTTAGAATTTGAAAGAGAGTATTCCAGTTAACACTGTCAAAAAGATTTCTCCAAGTTTACAATTGCTAGAAATGTAGGTTTGCTTTTCCTTAATTTTTCTTCTAAGATCAGTCGTAAGGTCCGTATTGCCTCACGTGTTCCAACATTTCTACGGAATCCAAACTGATTTTCCCCGAGGTCGGCTTCTACCAGTTTTTCCATTCGTCTGTAAATAATTAGTGTTAGTATTTTCCAGCTGTGACTTATTAAACTGATAGTTTGGTAATTTTCACATCTGTCAACACCTGCTTTCCTTGGGATTGGAATTATTATATTCTCCTTGAAGTCTGCGGGTATTTCGCCTGTCTCGTACATCTTGCTCACCAGATGGTAGAGTTTTGTCAGGACTGGCTCTCCCTAGACCGTCAGTAGTTCTAATGGAATGTTGTCTACTCCCGGGCCTTATTTCGACTCAGGTCTTTCAGTGCTCTGTCAAACTCTTCACGTGGTATCGTATCTCCCATTTCATCTTCATCTACATCCTCTTCCATTTCCATAATATTGTCCTCAAGTACATCGCCCTTGTATAGACCCTCTATATACTCCTTCCACCTTTTTGCTTTCCCCTCTTTGCTTTGAACTGGGTTTTCATCTGACCTCTTGATATTCATACAAGTGACTCTCTTTTCTCCAAAGGTCTCTTTTTAATTTTCCTGTAGACTGTGTTTATCTTACCCCTAGTGAGATAAGCCTCCACATGCTCACATTTGTCCTCTAGCCATGCCTGCTTAGCCATTTTTCACTTCTTGTCGATCTTATTTTTGAGACGTTTGTATTACTTTTTGCCTGCTTCATTTACTGCATTTTTATATTTTCTCCTTTCATCAATTAAATTCAATATTTCTTCTGTTACCCAAGGATTTCTACTAGCCCTCGTGTTTTTACCTACTTGATCCTCTGCTGCCTTCACTACTTCATCCCTCAGAGCTATCCATTCGTCTTCTACTGTATTTCTTTCCCCCATTCCTGTCAATTGTTCCCTTATGCTCTCTCTGAAACTCTGTACAAACTCTGGTTTAGTCAGTTTATCCAGGTCCCATCTCCTTAAATTCCCACCTTTTTGCAATTTCTTCAGTTTTAATCTACAGTTCATAACCAACAGATTGTGGTCAGAGTCCACATCTGCCCCTGGAAATGTCCTACAATTTTGAAACCTGGTTCCTAAATCTCTGACTTACCATTATATAATCTATGTGATACCTTTTACTATCTCCAGAATTCTTCCATGTATACAACCTTCTTTTATGATTCTTGAACCAAGTGTTAACTATGATTAAGTTATGCTCAGTGCAAAATTCTAACAGGCGGTTTCCTCTTTAATTCCTTAGCCTCAATCCATATTCACCTACTATGTTTCCTTCTCTCCCTTTTCCTACTGTCGAATTCCAGTCACCCATGACTATTAAATTTTCGTCTCCCTTCACTACCTGAATAATTTATTTTATTTCATCATACATTTCTTCAATTTCTTCGTCATCTTCAGAGCTAGTTGGCATACAAACTTGTACTACTGTAGTAGGCATGGGCTTCGTGTCTGTCTTGGCCAGTATAATACGCTCACTATGCTGTTTGTAGTAGCTTATTCGCACTGCTATTTTTTTATTCATTATTAAACCTACTCCTGCATTACCCCTATTTGATTTTGTATTTATAGCCCTGTATTCACCTGACCAGAAGTCTTGTTCCTCCTGCCACAAAACTTCACTAATTCCCACTATATCTAACTTTAACCTATCAATTTCCCTTTTTAAATTTTCAAACCTACCTGCCCGATTAAGGGATCTGACATTCCACGCTCCGATCCGTAGAATGTCAGTTTTCTTTCTCCTGATAACGACGTCCTCTTGAGTAGTCCCCGCCCGGAGATCCGAATGGGGGACTATTTTACCTCCGGAATATTTTACCCAAGAGGACGCCATCATCATTTAACCATACAGTAAAGCTGCATGCTCTGGGGAAAAATTACGGCTGTAGATTCCCTTTGCTTTTAGCCGTTCACAGTACCACAACAGCAAGGCCATTTTGGTTAATGTTACAAGGCCAGATCAGTCAATCATCCAGACTGCTGCCCCTGCAACTACTGAAAAGGCTGCTGGCCCTCTTCAGGAACCAGACGTTTGTCTGACCTCTCAACAGATACCCCTCCGTTGTGGTTGCACCTACGGTACGGCTATCTGTATCGTTGAGGCACGCAAGCCTCCCCACCAACGGCAAGGTCCATGGTTCATGGGGGGAGTAGACAAACTGAAATATGCAGAGAGGAACGCAGAATAATGTTCGCTTTTTGGATATCTATGCTTTGCATCGTTGTATGTGGGATTTCAGTGAAGCTGAGATCGTCACATTCGATCAGAACACCGATAGTTTGACAATATCTGAACTACAGGGCAAAATTTATTGAATTAGGAGCACATATACAACTGGATTAACTGGATACAAGCAAGTGTAATTCTAGACGTGGAAATGCTCTCGTCTACAAGACTAAAATCCCATCGTTCGAGTTGGCCGACTTCTTAAGCAATATTGTTGACAGGAGGGAAGGCTACACAAATCAAGAAGCTGCATTCTTTACTCAATATTCATCTATTTAAAACGTCGCAGCAGTGCTTCCCGTTCACATATGTTTGAATTTTGAAATATTACCACTATACAGATCTATCTTCAAAGAGCGTAGTTTGCAAACCATTCTCTACTTATTGCGGCCTGCTTCGAATAATTACTGCTGTTAATGTTGATAATTATTACTGTTAATGTAAATAATTATTGGTGTTAATGAAAAAGCGTCACCACAAACTAAAACCGCATCATATAGCATGCCGAGTGTTCTCTATTGTAATGCACGCAATGTGATATGTAATTTCAGTTCTTGCGAAAGTGCTTCATGCATTACACTATCTTTATTCCGTATCGCATAATGAACTCTATTTAGAAGAAACGTGAACAGTTCTGGTGACATTCTAAGATAATTAAAAGAACTTCTTGGATATTCCATTACAAATTATTTCAGCAAGGATACTGAGCAACCGAGCTGACGTCACTTCTTCATCCAGCCATGAATCGAAACACTTTTTTTTTTTATGCAGCGATTCCACGCAACAAGCTTTAACTCCCATTACAAATCGTGAGACGCGCAGCTGCCAAAACTTTCATTTCAGACACGACCCAGGAACCCACAAAACAACGACGCTGAAGTGTAAACTGGTTTCGGCGTGTCTACTGTCAAATACGAAACAATTTTCGTGCAACTCATTCCAAGCAACGAGTGGCGCAACCCAGTGTCGTCGTGTAAACTAGGCTTAAGATGCAGTGCTGTATTATCACCCTGCACAGTTGCAACTGAATTGAAACCGTTCAAGCAGAATTTACGAAACCCCTTTTCTTGGTGCGTTATTGCCTTTTCGACTGGAGAGCGAGCTACCGTATTAGTTACAGCATGGAGACTCTTGCCGGCATCATAGGAACAAACAACTCATACCTTGCGTCGAAGTAAAATTATGGTTTCTCTGCGTATGTTCAAACTTACCTCCATTCATATAGAATAAATAGTCTTGAGAAGTCGAATGAATCTATTGAAACACTGTGTACAATTCAGATATTAACATTATGTTTTAGTACATTTTTTAAAATTAAAATGTCGAAATATCCTGGGAGATTAAAACTGTGTGCAGACCGAGACTCGAACTCGGGGCCTTTGCCTTTCGCGAGCAAGTGCTCTACCAATTGAGCTACCCAAGCACGACTCACGCCCCGTCCTGACAGCTGTGAGGGGCGTGAGCCGTTCTGCAGAGTGAAAATCTCATTCTGGAATTAAAATGTCCGCCCACGACGGGCGAGAATTTTCAACGACTAATTCACTGGTAATCTCTATAAAAGGGCAGCCGTATATGTTTAGAGTGAGATACATTTTGAACATAATGCTTACAAACTGCTGAATGTAATGTCCACGGGGTTTTGAGTAATCCGTATTTTTCGATTATTCCTCTTTTCGAACAAACTTGTCTTCCTTTTCGTTAACTTTTTCCCGTACAGCTAGTGCGGTGTGGATATCCCCCCAGTAGCACGAGAGCGCGGTTTTCGCTGTGTACAGACGCCGGCGACTCGGCGCTGTCCGCTGTTGACTCAGCGGCTGTGGCGCGCCGCAGCCTGCCCGCCTGACAATGCACGCCGCCGGGCCAGCCCTGCCGGCCTCGTTACGCCCGGCAAGTTGTCCGGCCTGCGCCAATCTGCATCTAATTACCTCCACAAGCTGAAAGGAATTCCTTTACCTAGTCATTTCGCACTTCGTTGAAAGCGAAATGAAGTGTGTTAACGTGCGGTTCCGAGTAAATCCGGCTGCCGTCAGCAGTTTCATACTACGTTTGGGTTTCTCGGTCAGTATGAAAGTCTCCGACACAGTCACCTAAAAACTGCTACAGTCACTACTACTGTTCTGATATACTGCTGGCCAATAAAATGGCAACACCAGAAATAGAAACAAATAATGAAGTTTTCCTTATTTTGTGTACAGTGAGTCGTAGGAAGAGTCCATAGTTAACTTTTTAGGAATTTGGTGGTTACAGGCTGAGAAATTTAGTATACACACCTGCCTACCTGCAACAACTGCTCTAACCCGGCTGGAAATGGAGTCTGTAATAAAACTGGCTATACTGAGATACATGTATTACCCGATATTGGATCGTACGAAGTGAAGCACGGTGAAGAGATAAAAACCAAAAATCCACTACTACTAAAGTATGTGAAAATGTTTAAATGTCAACGTTTTTAAATACTTAATGTAATTACAGTGATAATTATGTAATTATTGAAAAAGAAAATTAATTGTATTTTATTTATGAAATTTATGTTCTGTAAGTAGGCTGTTTAGGTTTTTATGTTGGTAACGTCACGTAGCGCTCTGTATGAAAATCACTGGATGTGCTGAGTGCAGTCTGTGGCTGGTTGGCATTGTTGGAATGTTCGCTATTGTAGTTTTGGGCAGTTGGATGTGAACAGCGCATAGCGTTGCGAAGTTAGCGGTGAGCCGCCAGCAGTGGTGGATGTGGGAAGAGAGATGGCAGAGTTTTGACAGCGGACGATCTGGACGTGTGTCCGTCAGAAAAACGAAATTTGTAAGACTGAATGTCATCAACTCATATATACACTATGACTTCTGAACACTATTAAGGTAAATACATTGTTTGTTCTCTATCAAAAACCTTTCATTTGCTAACTATACATATCAGTGCCTTCAGTAGTTAGAATCCTTTATTCAGCTGGCAATATTGGCGCTCGCTGTATTGCAGTAGTTCGAGTGAAGAAGATTTTTGTGAGGTAAGTGATTCATGAAAGGTATAGCTTATTGTTAACAGGGCCATTGTTTTGTAGGGATTATTGAAAGTCAGATTGCGTTGCGCTGAAAAAGGTATTGTGTGTCAGTTTACTGTTGATCAGAATAAGTAAAGAGAAAAATGTCTGACTACGTTCAGTTCTGCTCAGCTGATTGAAAATCAAATAACGTAAGGGATTTACCAGTACAGTAATGCATAAATTTTTCTAAGGGGATGTTTCATATGGTGATTTTCATTCAGAGTGCTACGTGACGTTACCAACATAAAAACTTAAACAGCCTACTTACAGTTCCAAACATTATTTTGCACAAGTAGATCGATATCTGACAGTAATTTGTTAACTACATGTTAGAGGTAACTCTTTGTTTTTTTGTGCAGTTCGTTGCACGAGTCTGGAGTGCGAGGATGAAACGCGATTTATGTGTGTTTTATTGATTCGTATTGTGAAGTGAAATGAGTGGAAATATATGTTTAATTGTGCAGAAAGGCCACTAGATTTCGTCGGACGCAGTGGCCGAGCGGTTCTAGGCGCTGCAGTCTGGAACCGCGCGACCGCTACGGTCGCAGGTTCGAATCCTGCCTCGGGCATGGATGTGTGTGATGTCCTTAAGTTAGTTAGGTTTAAGTAGTTCTAAGTTCTAGGGGACTGATGACCTCAGAAGTTAAGTCCCATAGTGATCAGAGCCATTTGAACCATTTTGCACTAGATTTCGCATTGTTAGTGAAGTAATAACCAGATTATCCTGTAGACAATTATAGAAAGCTGAACCACAGAAAAGAAGAGAACAACGAGCCATCAACATACGACGAAGAAGAGCAACAAAAAAGATAAGTATTTTTGTTATTAACAGAACTGGTTATTAAAATTCGATTGTTACTGTCACTCGCTGCAGTGTGTCGCTATCTGTGTGTGGCAAGTGCTGTGAAAATGTGACCAGCCACCCAAATGACTAACTTAATCCAAACATCACTAACATCAACACTGGACAACTAGAATGTAGGGACGGTCAGAAGCCAAACTGAGCTTCGATGCCAGATACGGATGCGTCATTCCAAGCTGATTCAACCAACATTCAGATTCGATTTCTGGACGCCAAATAAGCGGTGTGATCTTTCTTTATACACGATGGATCCCCTAAAATGTGCACTGCAAATACTGATCAAATCTCAAGAGTCACAGAGTGGATTGGTAGTAAGGGGCTCGTATTGTTAGCGAATCAACAGATTGAAATAATACTTAATAAGCCTATTTTTGTGCAAAAATACACTTTTTTTAAAGAGAGCAATGTCTCTTGACATTAGAAAACTAGAAGCAGACTGAATCAGAATGTCAGTGCTGTTTGTTGCATGATTTTAGTGCGAGTTGTTTACGAGATATCGTATTTTTAAAAGTTTTCACAGCGACGCTTGCTTCTGCCATTCAGCCTGCCTAGTTGGTAGGTACGATGTTGTTGTGTTTGTTTACAGCGTGCTTGTGTGGTCCTTGAGTGCTTTGCGACTTGCTAGCCAGTTAGTGTGTGACAGTCCGAAGTTAACTGAAAGTGGTTGTGTAACACCTAGACAAAGTAACAGCAGGAAACAAGTGACGACACAAGAGAGCGAAATTTATATTCTTGTTGCTGTTGCAGTTGGTCCGCAGGTTAACTGCCGCGCAATCGCAGGAGGAAGTGGCATGTCAGGTAAGAGTCCTACGTTTTCTCCATCGACACAGCCCACACAGAAGCATACCGAGAATCCTTCTTTCCACGTACAATACGAGACTGGAATAGAAGGGAGAACCGATAGAGGTACTCAGGGTACCCTCCGCCACACACCGTCAGGTGGCTTGCGGAGTACGGATGTAGATGTAGATGTAGATGTAGACACAGCTTCCATCCCTATCATATGCCTGTGCATCAAGAGCTGCATAGAAGCTATTACGCGATTCGTGTTAACATCTTCACATTGGTATTAAGACAGGATACTTGTTTAGTTATGAAGCCACATTTACTGATCGTGGGCAGGTAAACCGCCGAAACACGCACTATTGGTCTGTTGACAATCCCCGTTGGTAAAGTCTGGTAGAATCGCAGTGTCCATGGAGTGAAACGTGTGGTGTGGGATAGTGAACCCTCGCCTTGTAGGTCCATTGTTCATAGACGGTACACTGGACGTTCACAAGTATCGCTATCTCCTAACTGATCATCTTCCACAAATGCTAGAAGACGTTTCTCGGCAGACTAGGAGGAAGCTGTGGTGACAACATGATTGCTGTCCAGTCCATAGTGCACGAAGTAGTAAAGCACGTCTTCGTGAATTGTTGCCAAGTCGTTAGATTGGACCAAGAGGACCTGTACCTTGGTCGGTCTGTTCGCCGGATTTAGTGCCTGCAGTCTTATTTCTGTAGAGAAAGCTGAAAGACGCTGTCTTCCGGGGGAATATCAACTACACCCGATGATAAGCAACGAAGTATTACTACAGCCTACTCGGACACCTCCGCTGAAACGCTAACACGTGTGGAGCAGTCATTCCATACCAGACTTGAAGCGAGCACTGCTGCTGCTGGTGGACGTTTTGAACACAACCTCTGATGATCAGTTGTTTCGTTACTGATCAGAATCCACATAATTAGTGTCCACACATGTGGTGTTATTTATTGTGTGCTACCACAGGTATTATACAAGTGTCTGTGTGGGAACTTTGTAAAACACGGTATCTCGTAAACGACTCGCGCTAGGATCCTTCAACAAACACCACTGACATCCTAATTTACCCTACTTTCAGTTTGTTAATGTCAGTAGACATTGTTGCATTACAAACTGTATGTTTCCACAAAAAATACACTTTGTACGTATTATTACAACTGTTGATTAACTAACAATATTAGCCCCTGACTACCAATCCACGCTGTGAAAATTGCACACCAATAGCCCTTTCCATTTCTGTAACGTTTGCGGTTCGAGTTTCACGTCATTCACCCTGTATACAGAATACAGGTGGCATTACTTCTACCTAACACGAGCAGCTGCGCTAAAATATCAGTCATTTGAATATTCCTTCACGTAGTACGTTCCATGTCAATTTGACGTTTGTTGGATGCCGCCTTCATGTTGTTGCAGTTTCAAAGGTCAGCAATGTACATATTGACATTCATCCGAAGGGTCTGTCATAATAATCTGTCAGGACAATCAAGCCTCTAATACATTGTAACGTTCTCAGTTTTGTTGCAGCGTCAAACTTAAAATCATAGCGCGATCTTCTCTTTGGTTTACAGCTGTTCTTCTTCATATTGTTTTGAGTGTTGCGAACTCAACACCTCTTCGTAGACCATGCTTCACTAATATAAATGTGAAAGAGTTCCTCTCCATTATTACCTTCCACTGAGTTATTCTGCCAATGCTCCAAGTCCACAGACCACGAATCTCATGCACGTGGTGCCTCAGTCTTCTACGAACTTTGGCAGATTTCCTTTAGGGGGATTCCACAAGCATCACATTGTGTACTTGGCGACTACATTTATCAATGTCTGTAAAGTTATTGACCTTTAGATCCATCTATAAGCGCACTAACAGGGTGGTAAGGTACGTGTTAACAACATAGCACAGAGTGGCAAAGGAAGACGAGACGAACAATTTGATGTAGGACACTTGCAGTATATCAAGATGGGAAATAACCTCAAAAGAACCAACAAAAGACACTTAAGTTACAGCGCTTGCGCTCCGAACGCGATTTTCACTGTACTCTCACTATCTTATGCCACTAACTTAGTGGGCTATTTCGTTATCATGGTTACTTTAAACTTCCCCTTAAGAGTAGTGGAAGAAAAAATACTTTTGTTCATATTATCCAGACGTTTACAATTCTGTCTAAACGTATTTCTTCCAAGGACACAGATTCGTAGTCAGCATGCTAAATAAACAACAGTTAAATTTGTGCTGTTAAATTCGCAATATTTTGAGTTGAAGTTTATGCTAACATCAGTTTTATATTTTGTAAGTGCAAGAGCAAGAGCAAGAGCAATGATTTCTACATATTCAAGGTCGATTTTACGCAAAATGCCCTGCAGTCCGTATGCACTGTAGCGTAGGTGGATTTTATAAGCCAGTCTGATGCTGTTTCCCGGTTTGATTATCCGCAAGTGTCCTACATAAATTCGTGCGTCTCGACTTCACACACGGCAGTGTGGTGTATTGTTCACGTCTTCTCGTCACCTGAGTGCATAGCAGCATGTGAGTTAGCTTGCGAACTCAGAATAATTCACTTTAGGTGAACAGGGCAGAGCTCTGAAAGATTTCCGCGATTATCTGCGAGTGATTTGAACTTGTGGAATTAATCGGCCAGCAATGTGGAAATTTAATTTAAAACAGACGGTATATGAACTGTGAACATATTCCGAGAATTTACTTGAATTAATGCGTTAGTTCACGTGAGATACTGCGCTGGTTTTCCTTTATTTTAAGTTCTCGCACAGTCGTTACTTTGATTCAGTATTAAAAATAGAATAATAAACTCAGTTTTATTTAAATCAGAAGAGCTGTGAGTTGTGAACATTAATTATTTTTCATAGCGTAATCCTGCCTGTGAATTTTAATTATTAATCTTTTGAGACTTGTTTTAAAAAGTAATTACGACAAATGCGTTTGTTTGGCCCCTAGAAACTTAAGTAGCCAACTCTTAAAAACCATTCACTCATTCTGAAACACAGGAACAGCCTTTTCTGACTATTTTGATTTATAATTATCATAGTAGTACGTAGAGACTCAAGAGCAAACAAAACAACAAACTTTTATTTATTTAATAACCCAGTAGTGTAGCAGTTGCCTCATGTGTTTACTGTATTCCGTAGATCATTCTCAACAGCAAACAGCTAGTAGTAGAAGAGATTTGATTCATAGCAGCGAAGATGGAAACGTGATCACACCTCTTAAAAATATAGATTTCAGTGCCCACCTTTGTTAGATATATATGGGACTATAGAAAAGCATATAACATTGTAACACAATATGATTGTCGATAACCGGAGCAATCTATATCTGTACGCCACGGGGAACCTTTCGGTGTGAGAAGAAGGAAATTCCACAACCACTGTCACTTCCCCTCTTCATGTTCCATTCGGGAATTTTGCACGGTAATAATTGTCGATAAGTTTCCCAATGAAACGTAATTTCTCTAAGTTTTTCGGTGCGATCGTGTCGTGAGGTGTATGTGAGAGAATGTAAAATGTTACCTTACTTCTTGGAACTGAAGTTCTCGTAGGCTTAGCTCTCCTTCGTGGCCCATAACGCCTCTCTTATAGCGGCGGCCAACTGATTGTGAGTTACATGAGCGACTCCACGACGCTGCCACGTCAGCTACACGAGTGGCAGACCAAAATACGCAGCTATTCTTTGGATCTCGTCTGTGTCTTCTATCACTCGTACATGGTGAGGATCCCACATGGACGGCCAATATTCAATAATAGGTCGAAAGAGTATTTGGTAAGCCATATCTTTCGCAAAGGAGCAAAATTTTCTTCAGTTTAATCTCAGATTTCTCATACAAATAGTTTTATGTTGTACCACTAACGGTCGCAACAGACGATTAGTGTCAGATATTTTACGGTTGTTACTGTTTCCGTCGCCAATACTGTAATCGAAAAACAGTGTGCCTTCCCTTCTATTAACGCACTATACGAAAGAATTGTGCTGAATTTGAGCGAGTTTTAGGGGATTCGGTAATAGTCACTAGGCTCAACAAGTACTCTTAGACATTTCGTAAGAGCAACAGAAAAAAAATAGCAGAATTGAGTTTCGCAATCATTCCATCTGATGTTTGAAATAAATTTGGCTCATTGTAAAACTGGCAAATAAAACTGATTTTTGTAGGAAATCGGTTTTACTATTAAGCTGCAAATGTTAGTTGTGTAACCCCTTCAATCTCCATTCCAATAACGTGCAAGCTCTGACTTTAGTCACGCTTGACACGTAGGTCCGGGAGAAGCTTAGTTACGAACTCACTTCCCCTTTCTTTCATTGCAGCCTGCTGTTATGCGGTTGCCTGTTAAAATTGACCTCAGTAACACATATCCTTTACCTCTCCATCCATGCAAATCTGCCCTCTTCTGTCAGCATTGAAATGTAGTTGGTGATCTACAGGAGATGAGAGTTGCATTTAAATTTTTGCTTATCTTTAGAACCTCAAATACGAAAAAGTCAGTCGCGTGCGTTTTGTACTTGCCTGGTCAGTGTAGCGCGGGACGTGATTGCCAGTCTCGATCAACCCGAAATCAAGCTCCGGCGCCGAGGTAAATATCGACTGATGGGCAATTAATTAATATCGGTCGCTCCGCCTCACCAACTAGGCCACTGGCAGAGGCTAAAGTGGAAAATTAGGCGAACAAACGAACCACCAAAATAACACGCGTCCACCTGCGCTCTGCTGCGCTTCCGTGGCTAACGTAATGCCGCTCCGGCCGCGCTCTGCCAATTGCATCACTGTTTGCACTATGCCCGCTGCATAATGAGCTCTTAATAGCTATCCTCGAATTCGTGTTTTATTGTTTCCTAGTAGGCACATTTATGAAGCGTGGAAGTTATAACACTTTCCAGTACTTGTTACTCTCTCTTCTCTCCATCTGACATTAGCCGCGACACCTTCATTTACACTACTGGCCATTAAAATTGCTACTCCACGAATATGACGTGCTACAGACGCGAAATTTAACAGACAAGAAGAAGATGCTCTGATATGCAAATGGTTAGCTTTTCAGAGCATTCACACAAGGTTGGCGCCGGTGGCGACACGTACAACATGCTGACATAAGGAAAGTTACCAACCGATTTCTCATACAGAAACAGCAGTTGACCGGGGTTGCCTGGTGAAATGTTGTTGTTATGCCTCGTGAAAGGAGGAGAAATGGGTGCCATCACGTTTACGACTTTGATAAAGGTCGCTTTGTAGCCTATCGCGATTGCGGTTTATCGTATCGCGACATTGCTGCTCGCGTTGGTCGAGATCCAATGAATGTTAGCAGAATATGGAATCGATGGGTTCAGGAGGGTAATACGGAACTCCGTGCTGGATCCCAACGACCTCGTATCATTAGCAGTCGAGATGACAGGCATCTTATCCGCATGGGTATAATGGATCGTGCAGCCACGTCTCGTTCCCTGAATGAACAGATGGGGACGTTTGCAAGACAACAACATCTGCACGAACAGTTCGACGACGTTCGCAGCAGCCTGGACTATCAGCTCGGAGTCCATGGCTGCGGTAACCCTTGACACTTGGTTCAAATGGCTGTGAGAACTATGGGACTTAACATCTAAGGTCATCAGTCCCCTAGACTTAGAACTACTTAAACCTAACTAACCTAAGGATATCACACACATCCATGCCCGAGGCAGGATTCGAACCTGCGACCGTAGCAGCAGCGCGGTACCGGACTGAAGCGCCTAGAACCGCTCGGCCACAACGGCCGGCCCCTTGACGCTGCATCACAGGCTGGAGCGCCTACGATGGTGTACTCAACGACGAACCTGGGTGCTCGAGTGGCAAAACGTAATTTTTTTGGATAAATCCAGGTTCTGTTTACAGCATCATGATGGTCGCATCCGTGTCTGGCGACATCGTGGTGAACGCACATTGCAAGCGTGTATTCGTCATTGCCATACTGGTGTATCACCCGGCGTGATGGTATGAGGTGCCATTGGTGTTACGACCCGTGGCTCTACCCTGCCTTCGATCCCTGCGAAACCCTACATTTGAGCAGGATAGTGCACGACTGCATATTGCAGGTCCTGTATGGGCCTTTCCCGATACAGAAAATGTTCGAGTGCTGCCCTGGCCAGCACATTCTTCAAATCTCTCACCAATTGAAAACGTCTGGTGAATGGTGGCCGAGCAACTGGCTCGTCACGATACGCCAGTCACTACTCTCGATGAACTGTGGTATCATGTTGCAGCTGCATGGGCAGCTGTACCTGTACACGCCATCCAAGGTCTGTTTGACTCAATGCCCAGGCGTATCAAGGCCGTTATTACGGCCAGAAGTGGTTGTTGCGGGTACTGATTTCTCAGGATCTATCCACCCAAATTTCGTGAAAAGTAACCTCATGTCAGTTCTAGTATAATATATCTGTACAACCAATACCCATTTGTCATCTGCATTTATTCTTGGTTTAGCAATTTTAATGGCCAGTAGTGTATATTCCGCAAGCCATATTACGGTGTGGGTCGCAGGATACTATACGTACCAGTCTCACTCTCGCTTTACCGGTAGCAATAATCCATGTTTCGCGGGGAGAACGAGTGCTGTTAAACCTTCGAGTGATCTCGAATACTTGTAATTTTACCTTCAAGGCTTTTCGCGAGATACACGCGGAGAAAGCAGTATATTGTTGGTTGACTCTTCTAAAAACGTATCCTCTCGGAACTTGAGCAGTAAACCGCATCGTGATTCAGAAAGCCTCTAATGCAGCGGCTGCCAGTGTGAATGGTTGATGATCTCCGTGATGTCTTCTTGCTTACTAAACGAACATGTCACGAAATGCGCTGCTCTTCTTTGGACCCTCTATTTCCTCTATGGATCCTATCTAGTACCGATCCCACATTGACGAGCAATATTTGATTATTGGTCCATTGAGGGATTTGTCAGGTGCCTCCTTTGAAGGTGGACTACGTTCCCTTATAATTCTTCCAACGAAATTCAGTCTGGGATCTGCTTTACCTGCGATCAACTGTATGTGGTCGTTTCACTTTACATGGCTAAGTACACACATTGCAGGATATTTTATGGATGTCTCTGTTTCCAGTAATTGTTCTGAAAACGTATAATTATACAATTTGTGCCTAATTATCTGAATGCAGATCTTCTGCAGGTGTTCTCGCATTTCTCGCTACACTTTTCTAGTGTTGTGACTTCTCTACAGAGAAAAGCATCATCTGCGTAAATACTCAAAGAACCTCCGACGTTTTCCATTAGGTCATTTATATGCAGGATGAATCACATAAAACTTGCTCCGCAAGTATTTCGATAACAGAAGGCGCCACTGATATGCCGATTTCACAAATTGTAATGGTAGGCAAGCGCCTGCATACCCAGCCCTTGCATAGAATGTTGAAAGGTTCAGATGTGTATTTATTAAAGATACGATACTGCGTGAAAAATTTGATAGAGCAGATAACATTCCATTAGAACTACTAATGGCCTTTGGAGAGCCAGCCGTGACAAAACCGTACCATCTGGTGAGCAAGATGTATCGGACAGGTGAAATACCATTAGACTTCAAGAAGAATATAGTAATTCCAATCCCATAGCAAGCAGGTGTTGACAGGTGTGAAAATTACCGAACTATGAGTTTAATAATTCACGCCTGCAAAATACTAACACGAATTCTCTACGGACGAATGAAAAAATTTTTAGACGCCGATGTCGGCGAAAATCAGTTTAGATTCCGTAGAAATGTTTCAACATGCGAGAGAATACTGACCTTACTACTTATCGTAGAAGATAGATTAAGGAAAGGTAAATCCACGTTTCTAGCACTTGTAGACATAGAGAAGGCTTTTGGCAATGTAGACTGGAATACTCTCTTTCTAATTCTGAAGGTGGCAGCGATAAAACACAGCGAGTGAAAGGCTATTTACAATTTGTTCAGAAACCAGACGGCAGTTATAAGAGTCGTAGGGCATGAAAGGGAAGCAGTGGTTGAGAAGGGAGCCTATCCCCGATATTATTCAGTCTGTGTATTGCGCAGACTGTAAAGGAAACATAAGAAAAATTTGGAGTAGGAATTAAAATCCATGGAGAAGAAATAACTGAGTTTTGACGACAACATTGTAATTCGGTCAGAGGCAGCAAAGGACCTGAAAGAGCAGTTGAACGGGATTCGCAGTGCCTTGAAAGCACAATATAAGATGAACACCAACAAAATCAAAGCGAGGGTAATGAAATGTTGTTCGATTAAATCAGGAGATGATGTGGAAATTAGATTAGGAAATGAGACATTCACGGTAGTAGATCAGTATTGCTATTTGGGTAGCAAAAATGCTGATGATGGTCGAAGTAGAGAGGATATAAAATGTAGACTGGCTATGCCAAGGAAAGCGTTCCTGAAGAAGAGAAATTTGTCATCATCGAGTGTAGATATAAGTGTCAGGAAGTCTTTTCTGAAAGTATTTGTATGAAGTGTAGCCATGTATGGAAGTGAATTATGGACGATAAATTTAGACAAGAAGAGAATGGAAGCTTTCGAAATGTTGTACTACGGAAGAACACTGTAGATTAGATGGGTAGATCACATAACTAATGAGGAGGTACTGAACAGAATTGGGAAGAAGAGGAGTTTGTGGTACAGCTTGACTAGAATGAGGGATCGGTTCGTGTGACACATTCTGAGGCGTCAAGGTATCACCAGTTTAGTACTGGAGGGAAGCGCGGAGGGTAAAAATCGTAGAGGGAGACCAAGAGATGAATACCCTAAGCAGATTCAGAGAGATGTAGGTTTCAGTAGTTACTCGGATATGAAGAAGCTTGCACAGGATAGAGTAGCATGGAGAGCTGCATCAACCCAGTCTCTGGGCTGTATAGAAGAACAACAACAACCACACTTATTAAAAACCGTACAAATATATCAATGTAACAGTGCCCATTGACAGTACCACAATCAAAATAGACTAAATTAGAATGTCTGGCGTTTGTTGCACGAATCTAGTGCAGGTAGTTTACGAGACATCATAATTTGAACACTGCAAACACCGACAGTTGTTTCTTCCATGTCGTAGCACAAACTAATGTGAACTTCAGCCGTGTGTCTATGTACAACACTACACAGATGTTAGTAAGTTTCCAGAGGTGTCGTGGTGTGAAATGGGACATTACCTATGACAGAAGAATGAGAAACAACACAATGTAAATAAACATAATATCGTTGCCTAGCGTCTATGTAATAGTGTGGAAAAATCAACTGTCGGTGCTTGCCATGTTCACAATACGATAACTCGGAAAACTACGTGCAATAGCTTCCTGCAACAAACACCACTGACATTCTCATCTACGCTAGGATTTTACTGTCAACACGCATTGTCTCATTTAAAAATTTGTAACTGTTGTAATACGATTTATTTTCGGCAACGTCTCAAAACCTGTGTATTGGGTGAAAATAAGCGTCCTTATCTACAGTTCAATTATGTGAAAACTGCGTGCCGATAGTGCCTTCCATGTCCTAAATAAAGACTTTTGCGGTGTGAGTGTACGGTGATTCAGACCCTATATTATGAAAAGTGATGGTTCTAAAACACTTCCTTGAGGTACGCCCATATTGCGTTTAAAATTTCTCTTCTTTGAGAATGATATTCTGTGTTCTTTTTGCCCTGAATTCAGTCACAGAGCTGGTCTGACATTCCGCACAATCTGTTTTGTCCGTTTGGCGGCAGCGCGGAACTGTGTGAAACCCCATACGGAAGTCAAGGATCAAGGAATCAATCTGGGCGCCGGTATCTATTGTTTTCTGGGTCTCGAGGACGAACAAAGCTAGCTGCATTTCACACGATCTTTTAGTTTTTGGAATCTGTATTGATTCCTGCAGAAGAAATTTTCTATCTCCAGATATGTCACAATAAACGAGCGTAAAATATGTTCCAAAGTTCCACATCAGACCAACGTCAGAAATTAGTCTTCAAAACGTTAATTACATAAGTTTTTTCCAAATCATTAGGAAACATGCGCTCCTCCAGCGAGCGACGCTACACTCCTGCGAGAAAAGGAACACGTTCGTACGCATAGTCTACAGGGTGACAATTACTGAACTGCTCGAACAGTGCGCGGATGTACTGCCGGTCCGTAGAGTCCAACGGGCACAGTATTTCGGCGATCAGACATGTCGCCATCGTCAGGTGCGCTGACGAACTGAACTCCTGAGGGAGGGCGACCGTATTAAATTCCCTCCCGTCGCGAGGCGTCTCTCCGCGGTCGGCGCCCGCGCGTCAGCGGTCGCTGAGACGCTGGCGTCGGTGTCTCTGGTGGCGTCGGTGTAATTGCCTCTTCCGCCTAGTCGCCCGTTCGTTTCCTTTGCTGAGCGTCTTTTTAATTAGACTCAGTGCTGGTTCCCATACCCTTCCGAGGTTGTAGCCGCAATCTCGGTTGATGAGTCCGTCCCTGGTACGAATTTCGATAGCCTCTCTAACGACGCTGTCCCAGTATTTAGATGTCTGTGCCAAGACCCTGGTATGTTGGTAGTCCATTTCGTGATTTTAGCCAACACCGACACAGGACTGTTGATGACTGGGAACATGTTGCCTCGTTGGACGAGTCTCGTTTCAAATTGTATCGAGCGGATGGACGTATACGGAAATGGAGACAACCTCATGAATCCATGGACCGTACATGTCAGAAGGGGACTCTTCAAGCTGGTGGAGGCTCTGTAATTGTGTGGGACATGTGTAGTTGAGTGATTGGGACCCCTGATACGTCCAGATAAGTGTCTGACAAGTGAAACGTACGTAAGCATCCTGCCTGATCACCTTCATCCATTCATGTCCATTGAGCATTCCGACGGACGTCGGCAATTCCAGTAGGGCAATGCAACAACCCACACGTCCAGAATTGCTACAGAGTGGTTCCAGGAACACTCTTCTGTGTTTAAACACTTCCTCTGGCCAAGTAATTCCCCATACATTAACATGATTGAGCATATCTGGGATGCGTTGCAGCGTGCTCTTCAGAAGAGATCTACACCCGCTCGTACTCTTACAGATTTATGGATAACCCCGCAAGATTAATGGTGTCAATTCCCTCCAGCACTACTTTAGACATTAGTACAGTCCGTACCATATCGTGTTACTGCACTTCTGCGTGTTCGCGGGTGCCCTACACAATATTAGACAGGTGTACTAGTTTCTTTGGCTCTTCAGTGTATTAACTGTTTCATGTAACTGCTGTTTTCTTCATTCTAAAGGCCGACACGGTAAGTGGAGTCCGCCACTCGCTAACTTACATAATTGTAATCTTGTAAGTCTTCTACGTAACTGCTGTTTTTGTCATATTAAGGGCCTGATCGACCAATTATTCTATGCCAGTTTTGTCCCTCCTGTTTTAACAGCGTAAAATGTTTTTAAACTTGGCCACGTTTTTTAATTACTGTGTGAAGCTACTCATGTTGTAAACCGCTCATCCTTTTCGTTTATTTAACGTGGTAGCCACCGCCCCCTTTCTTGTAGTGTCGGGGGTGTAGCGGCTCTGGGTTTGCGGATATCACGCTTGTTTGGTCACAATTGACTATACTGCGTAGGCACGGTGCCTACACGCAAACAGACCGTTTTTAGTTATTCCTCGTTCTGTCAGGTCTGCGCCCTCTTGGGTTCTGTTTATTGTGTTTGGTGTTAATAGACAAAGGTCGAAAGAGGAAAATCATATAATTTACATTGCGCGGCTTAGACGTCCTCCTTAAGTGATTTATCTCCGCCGAACATTCAGGCCGGGCGTTGTTAACTGTGATCCGTCTTGCGCTGGATAGAGTTCCTTTTTACTCAGAAAACAAAATAAAAAAGGGGGAAAAGAAAACGCCGCAGCGCCAAATATTAAATTTGTTTCTTCACTCGTTGAATTCTAGGGTTAGGTACGTCGCCGGAATTTGTTTCTCGCTGGAGATACAGAGACAGCGCCTAGTCCTGACATTGCATATTCTCGTTTTTTAATTCTAAAGTTCAGGCCGTTGCGCCCTTAGTTTCATGGTTGTCTGAATGTTTTTTTTTGAGACAGCGCAGAGGGGCAACTTTGTAACGTTGTCAAAGGTGATGGAAAATTGCATTAAACTTATTTGCGCTCGTTGCTGTTCTTCTACGCTGTGCCCTTGGTTAAAGTATATACTGTTCGTAGATTAAATGATTGTAATACTTGGTCGTCACTTGACATTAAAGATCTCCAGTTTATGTACTTATATTAGCCGGCCGCGGTGGTCTAGCGGTTCTAGGAGCGCAGTCAGGAACCGCGCGATTGCTACGGTCGCAGGTTCGAATCCTGCCTCGGGCATGGATGTGTGTGATGTCCTCAGGTTAGTTAGGTTTAAGTAGTTCTAAGTTCTAGGGGACTGATTACAACAGTAGTTAAGTCCCATAGTGCTCAGAGCCAATTTTTTTGTACTTATAATAGGCCCTGCTTCATTTTCTAACTGTTGTTGGTATCCAAACTGTTGATCCCGTTTTAATTGTTTTACTCCGAAATTGTTTCTCTTAATATATATATATATATATATATATATATATATATATATATATATATATATATGGCATTTTTAATGGTAATAAAACTTGTCAAATGGTGAATGATTCATACTTAAAACTCTGACTGAGTCCTCAGCCGCACTCTGAAAGGTGGCACTTCATTCCGCTTTATCCAGCACTCTTCACAGAAACTCGCTTCTAACGTAACCAGTGCAGCTACTAGAACAACGTGCCGACTATCTCATTCAAGCACTGTTTCTACTGTACAGCTTATTATCTTGAAAAATTAATGGAATTACTGTTCATTCTACGTAATTTATTTAATACTTAAGCATTATCCAGTAAACGTTACAGCAAATTCGCTTCTAATGTACAAACTTTAGATGGAATTTAAAGTTTGCCTAGCTTTGCTTTTTCAGCTAAACCTATTGTCTTCAGTTAATTTAATTAGTTGCCACACTCTTTAGAATAACAGGTATTGGCTGGGGTGAGTTAGCTGAAATGCACACACTTCTGCGAGCACCTAGCTTATTGGCTGTCTTTTTATGTCAGTAACTCCACAACGGTACATGTCACCGCTCTGATTATTTGGACAATTTTGGTCGATTTGACGAGCCTATCCTGCTCTAACCTTATTATCAGGTGGCTCTTCTCCCCCTGTAGGAGTCAACTGCAGGATTTCATCACCACTCCTACACCGTACGATGTCACTGCATCATCAACAAGTCGTTGTATTCATTGCTGAGTGTCGTAAGCCCATGAACCAAGCACCTTCACCCTACACGGTCACCAGGTTCTCTTACAGCCTGCTGAAGAGATAGACCGCAGACCGTCTTGATTTGATCTATTCATCTACTTGCCCGTGACTATTTCCACCAAATTTTTCCGTGTCTTCTCACAATGTGGCCACAGAACTGGAGTATTTTTGGTTGACGGAAGGCGCCTGGAGGTACAGAGTTGTTCAATAATGTATGCACTGCGTAACAACCCTCAGCCGCATTACATTCAAACTACACTATTTAGAAGGTTTCATGCTCACAAATATGTCTTACCTGCACACAATAATGGAAAAAATCAGAATAGCAGTAAATAAAATTGCAGCCCTATCGCACTGTTCTTTGCTTAAATGCTACTGGATTCGGAGGTCTTGCCCTCCATCTTCAAGGATATGGCAAATAGACCTACATAACTTAAACAGTGCTCATTGCATTGAGTAGGGTTTATATACCACACGCAGTTGGCTGTCGTTTCTTTACAGACTTCCAGTATGTTGACTTGTATTTTCTTTTGCGAAGCTTATTCTTATTTGTTAAAGACTTTGTTTTTTATGGTTTACCACCAGCGGTCGCTTTATGTTCCTGACAGTTTTCGTGGCAATTCTCCTTATCCGAAAATGAGCATCTGAGCTTCTTTTTACTTACTGATTCTCTTTGGGGTTGCTACCTTGACTCTAATCGTTGGCTGTGGGTTCTGCTTAGGCTACAGGTTTATCTGTCTCAATTTATTTTTTAATATTAATACACTGTAGGGGATATTCCGTTTCAATGTTTGGGTTGTTACAGATTCTTTGTAACGTTCTTTTGAACGTAAGTTTTAAGAAAATATTGTCTCGTATTTAACTGTTAGTATATTGAGCATAGAATTACTTTGGCTGATGGGATTCAGAGTTTAGCTGATACAGTTAATTTTTCTTAACACGTGTCAAATCCCAAGTAAAACTGGAAGCTACTAGCTCATCCTTTCCAATGCGTTTGTAATTATTATCGATGGAGTGAGTTATAATTTTATGAAATACGTTTTACTTTTGTTATATTGTTTTACTTTTTCTTTTATGTTTATTTATTCATTTATTTTTGCCTTTATGGCTAGAATTTTTCAATAGTGTTAACTGTTTGATTATAAACAGAAGGATGGAAAGACTGGCAGAAGGCGAGGTGCGAGATGATTCGTTTGGCTTCCGCAAAAATGTTGGAATATGCGAGGTGATACTTAAGTATGTTTTCGACTTATCTTAGGAGAAAGATTAGATAAAGGAAAACGTATGATTATAGTCTCTGTAGATTTAGCGAAAGATTTTGACAGAGATGACTGGAATACACTCTTTGAATTCTGAAGATAGCAGGGCTAAAACACAAGGGACTAAAGGTTATTCATAGCTTATATAGCAACCAGACTGCAGTATCAGAGTCGGAGGACATGAAAGGGAGAAATTTGGAAAGCAATTTAAGTTCAGGGAGACGAAATTGAAGCTTTTAGATTTTTCCGATGAAGCTAACTCTATCAAAGGTGGAAAAGGACCTGGAAGTTCGACTGAACAGAATGGAGGCTTTCACAAGGTGAGAGTGATTTTGTGGTGTTTTGGTGGAGTTTTTCGTACCTTCACTAGGGCACACCCATTCATGGTACCGTGATCATGAACAAGGACGTTTATTACAAAAATCGGGGTGACGCAGTGTTGCCATTTCTCCTACACCTTAGCGATGAAGGTGCTGTGGACTCTCCTCTCTTCCAAGATAACAACTGTCGTATTCACGCATATGTGGCTGGTTAGTTTGACGAAAACTCGTGCTTCCTATTGCACCGTGACTGGCTCACTAAATCACCCGATCTTATTCTCACACAGAATGTCTGGGACTATTTGAATTCTTAGCGTCAATGACTGACTTCAACAGGGTATGGTATACCAGAAGAAACTTGAGAACTATGTTCTTCGCCGTATGACATATTCTAGAAGCGGTGTTATACGGCATTATCGTGATGTCTTACGGAGACGGGGGTTGACAAATTTTCTGCTCCGATGTGCTTATACAGAAGACCAGGCAGACAAAATCTGCAGCACTACGTGTCTGTTCGCATGTAATAAAGTTGTAAAAGGGATGTGACGTTGTTAGAAACCTGTCACTAAATACACAAAGACTTGCACATGGTTAGGATCTGGTCGAAGGATTTCCCACCGACATTCAATCTACATAAACGTAATGTGCGTAAATGCACACTAAGATAAGATATCGTTCTATTACGAAATCTTTTACGATACACTGGAATCATCAACAACCTTACAGTGTCTAGGAGTCTCTGGTGAGAGTGACTTGAAATGGACTGATCACATACAATTATTTAATCTAAGGAGAACAAATACTAAAATCAGACAATTGGAAGAATGGTAAAAAGTTACACGTAATGTAAACACGGCGTGAAATACAACCTGTGATAATTGAAAATTATTTATCTTGACGTTTACCTATGCCACCAAAGCATCCGCTAACATTGAGCTATATCCAACAGAGTTTTGTCTTCAGCTGCCAGACGGTGACACATATTACCTACAAAAGCAATTTTAATCATTTATGTGGATCCACCAGATTTTGAAGGTATAATCCTTCGTAACTGTTTGTGGGTAGCTAACTAAATGTGATTGGTTACAATAACTTGTGTCTTCAACAAATATTCATACCATTCACGGTTAGTTACCAACTAACTGTTCACAGTTAAAAAAAAACTTGCTTGCTTCTGATAACTGCAATGAGAGATGATGCAAGAGATGAGATGTGCTTCGCAAACTCTTACTTATACTTCGTCCCTCAAATGCTAAACAGCACATCGGGCAACAAATTTCCTTACACAATTATGGGATCCAACGTTCCAGAATGAGTCAGTTCGTCCTCCATTACATAGAGTAACCATAAAGCCTTTCCGTGATTACAAAAAAGTTATTTCTATGGAACTATGATCGCTACAGCTTTGTTGTTTGTTGCAGATATTAACAAATGGTAACTCGTAAGGTTTTTCATGTGTACATTGCTACATGTGGCCCGTTCGTTGGCCGTAGGAGGTCTAGACGATACTCAATTTCTCTTCGTGTCTTTGTCAGCATCTCTTCCTTCACCACCTCTACAGTATGTCGTACCCGTGTCTCTACCTGTTCATCTGTCTGAAAAGGTTTCATCTAACAACTGGCGTATAAAAAACCTCCAGTCCTGTTGAAACACTACCCATCGTTGAAATTCCTATACCTGAGGTGCAACATAAAGTCCCAAGATGTCCAGGTAAACTGCTTCTGTAATGGCGATGTCGGTGAGAAAGATTGATCCAGTCTCTACCTGTTCATCTGTCTGAAAAGGTTTCATCTAACAACTGGCGTATAAAAAACCTCCAGTCCTGTTGAAACACTACCCATCGTTGAAATTCCTATACCTGAGGTGCAACATAAAGTCCCAAGATGTCCAGGTAAACTGCTTCTGTAATGGCGATGTCGGTGAGAAAGATTGATCCAGTAACTGAGTTGAGCATAACGTCGTACCGTACATTCACATTTGGCCTATCCCTTATCTGCTGTACACCGACATGGAGTCCTCAGGCACCCAGATCCGGACGTTATGCATGTTTTCTCTCCCGGAGGCCTGAAAAGTCGCTTTCTCAGAAAAACTTCGTGAGTTAGTCTACCACTTACAAAAAGTCGCATAAACATGTGCATAAAAGTCTCTGAGTTAAGTTACCACTTGCAATAAACCGCACAGCTGTATCTAGCAATTTTGTAATCAGGGACAGACTTTGTCATCCTGTACATTTTACTTAATGAGCATGACGCCAAACGGATAAATCCTTGTTCATTTAGAAGGGTATCGATAGTATTCCTTCCCGAGAAGCTTCAACTAACGGAAAAGGAATGGCAGAGAAGGTACTGGTACGTTGCGTGTCTGCTGACACACCGTATGGTGTGTTCAGAGTACAAATGCAGATGAAGATGTAAATAATAATTGAAAAATATTCCCTGAAATACTGAGACAACTTCCGAATATGAGTAACTTGCTGATCGAAATTCTTTTGACGACCAAGTAGGAGTTCAAAACCAAACGTACTTATCAAACAGAAACTGATCCTAAACGGGAAGAACAGGACTTAGTACCGAGAGCTTTGCTGTTATTAAGGTTCAAATGGCTCTGAGCACTATGGGACTTAACAGCTGAGGTCGTGAGTCCCCTAGAACGTAGAACTACTTAAACCTAACTAACCTAAGGACATCACACACACCCATGCCCGAGGCGAGATTCGAACCTGCGACCGTAGCGGTCACGCGGTTCCAGACTGAAGTGTCTAGAACCGCACGGCCACATCGGCCGGCTGATTCCAGACTGAAGTGCCTAGAACCGCACGGCCACATCGGCCGGCTGATATTATTAAGAAGAAACTTTAATACCAAGAGCTACACTCTTGAACCTGCACTTGTAGCCTAGTTGGTACATTTCGGACCACAGTTTGAGCGAATAGCTTTTGAGAAAAGAGTTCTAGAGAACTGAACGTTGAATTTTAACCACGGAAAAGGGATACTGAATATGAAAAAAAAAATCTTTGTAAGCTTTAAAGATGTAACAACGTTAGGGATAATAGGCGCAGGAAGCAATTTAGTTTTTAGCTTCGTGCCTTTCATTACATTAACAGTGAGTCAGCCACATATAAATCAAACCGTCCGAAATAACTTGAATAATTATTAGTAGACAAAAACGTTTTTCAGGGACTGCAATCGCTTGCCTTTTGTTCAGCAATCTTCGTTGGTTTCTTGTTGTGTCCTTATAAGTTCAGATCTTCTTTTATTCTATATTAAGGAACGTTGCTGCAACAGTCAATACCGATGAATTCTGCCAGCTGCAGCGTTTGAACTACGTCTGTGTGCCTTTGTACGAGGGCGCGGCACAGTCAGAGCCGCGAATTATTATTTTTATACAAACACGTATACGCACAAAGCAGAGGAAACAATTGCTACCGCCAGCGGCTATGTTTTTGGCTCACCTCGTATTGTTGTGTAGCGCTCCGCTAACTGCCGAGAAAATTCTTGTGTCGTACCTCGGGAGTCTGAAAAGGCTGCCACAGTTTCAATGTGCCTTCCGGTTGCTGGAAGGTGGAAGACTTCTGACAGTTTTCACCAAAAATCCCCCTTAGGTATTGGTCTGTTTCCGTAACCGCAGCTGCAAATGATTTTAGTCAGAAAGACATTCGAAGCTGACGTTTGCTTTAGCGAACTTACGGGCTACTGGTAGATGGAGTTAAAAACGCAACAGCCTGGAATTATTTCTTGTAATTCAAGTCGAAAAATCCAGAAGTAAATTACAGAAAAGAAATTGAATTATTTCTTCTTACTCACAGAATGGTTCAGATTTTACGACTCCCGTGTGACAGAAAAAAATTGGATTCTGTTTTAGAAGCAGAAGAGAAATGTTTTACTCACAGCAAATATAATTTTAAATGTGCCTTCACATTGCTATAACGGCTACAGTACCAACTTCAGAGACAAGATATCTAACAGGTGAAATGTGGGGATTTATGTAGAGAACATATTTGTGAAAACAGAGAAGGGTTTATTATTATTTTTATTTGAATGAGGCCTAGTAGGACTGCACGAAGCTTACTACTTATCCTCTGCCGACATATTTCCTCCATTCTCACTTTCGTTCTTACTGTTCGTTCCGGCCACCTGTTTTCCCTCCTGATCAGCTGTCCATTATTCAACTGAAGGTAGAAAACAATTTTTGAGTTTTCGTTAACTCCTTATGTGATCCCTGCCAGTTAAAGCGCTCTTTCTTTATTTCTCCAATACATTTTTTGGTGTCCGGTTTTGCTTTACTCCTGTTTTCATAGGATTAAACTGTTTTGTTTTAAGACAACCCAGTTTTATTCTAGTGACATGGTTTTTAAAGTTCAATACTTATTCCCAGATGCCATGCTTAACATGTTTATCGTTTGATATAGTTTCTAGAACTTAGAACTACTTAAACCTAACTAACCTAAGGACATCACACACATCCATGCCCGAGGCAGGATTCGAACCTGCGACCGTAGCGGTCGCGCGGTTCCAGACTGTAGCGCCAAGAACCGCTCAGCCACTCCGGCCGGCGTAACAAAAGTGTCTGGCGCAGTTGTTAGATCGGTTACTGCTGCTACAATGGCAGATTATCTAGATTTAAGTGAGTTTGAACGTGTTGATATAGTCGGCACAAGAGCTATGGGGCACAGCTTATCCGAGGTATGGATGAGGTGGGGATTTTCCCGTACGACCATTTCACGAGTGTACTGTGAATATCTAGAACCCGGTAAAACATCAAATCTCCGACATCTCTGAGCCCGGAAAAAGTTCCTGTAACACCGGATCCAACGACGACTGAAGACAAATTTTCAATGCATGCAGATTTCAATGCTGGCCCACCAACAAGTGTTAGCGTGTGAACTATTCTACGAAACATCATCAATATTCGCTTTCGCAGCCGAAGGCCCTCTCGTGTATCCTTGATGACTGTACGACACGGTGCATCACACCTCGCCTGGGCCCGTCAACACCGACATTGAACTGTTGATGACTGGAAACATGATGCCTGGTCGGACGAGTCTCTCAAATTGTATCGAACGGATGAACGTGTACGAGTATGGAGACTACCTCATGAATCCATGGACCCTGCATGTCAGAAGGGGGCTGTTCAAGCTGGTGGAGGCCCTGTAATGGTGTGGGGCATGTGTAGTTGAGTGATTGGGACCCCTGATACGTCCAGATAAGTCTGTGGCAGGTGACACTACGTATGCATTCTGTTTTGATCATCTGTATCCATTCATGTCCACTGTGCATTCCGAAGGACTTGGGCAATTCCAGCAGGACAGAGCGGAACCCCTCACACCCAGAATTGCTGCAGAGTGGCTCCAGGAACACTCTTGTGCGTTTAAACACTTTCGTTGGCCACCAGACTCCACAGAAAGGAACATTATTGAGCATATCTGGGAAGCCATGCAATGTGCTGTTCAGAAGATATCTCCACCCCCTCGTACTCTTACGGATTTCTGTCCAGCCCTGGAGGATTCTTGGTATGAGCTCCCTCCAGTACTACAACAGACATTAGTCGAGTCGATGCCACGTCGTGTTGCCGCACTTCCAAGTGCTCGCGGAGCCCCTACACGATATTTCGCAGGTGTACCGGTTTGTCTCTTACGTGTATAACTACGGGCGTTATAAGTAATATTAGAACTGTAGGAAAACATAGCTGCTTAGTAAGAGTGACATGATAGAAATGGCTGAGTATCCGAGTAGACAACATCAAATTCTCGGCACTGTTGACGAATATGTGGAGCACAAATGGAAAAAATTCCAAATCACCGTTGAATACGAGTGAGACTAGTACGTTCCGAGCAAGGTGTTCAGTAATATCCCTTGACTTCGGGAGGGCATTTCACAGCGTTCAGTACTGCCGATTAGATAAAAAAAATAAAGAAAAAAGAGCTTATCGAGTATCGTACCAGATTTCGAGACTGGATTCACGACTGTGTTACAGGCAGCCCACCACGTCGCTCTTAACGGAATAAAATCGACAGATGTAAAGGTAATTTGCGGAGTACCCCTAGGAAGAGTGATAGGACCTTTACTGTTTACAGTGTATATAAATGATACAGCTCGATAAGTCGGAAGCTCTATAACACTGTTCGCAGTTGTTGGGGTTGTCTGAAAGAAAGTAGCAACGATTGAAGACAGCGTCGATTTTCTGAATGACCTACACAGGATTGATTAATGGTGCAGGACCTGGCAATTGACCCTGAAAGCAAGTAAATGTAACGTATTGCCCCTACATAGGAAAAGAATTCCACCACTGTGCAACCGCACCATTTATGACAAATTGCTGGAAACGTAAAATATCTAGGTGGTGGGTGGTGGGTGGTGGTTAGTGTTTAACATCCCGTCGACAACGAGGTCATTAGAGACGGAGCGCAAGTTCGGGTCAGAGAAGGATTGGGAAGGAAATCGGCCGTGCCCTTTCAAAGGAACCATCCCAGCATTTGCCTGAAGCGATTTAGGGAAATCACGGAAAACCTAAATCAGGATGGGATTGAACCGTCGTCCTCCCGAATGCGAGTCCAGTCTGCTAACCACTGCGCCACCTCGCTCGGTGTAAAATATCTAGGATTAATTATCCAGAGCGACCTTAAGTAGAATGACCAAATAAAACAAACAGTAGATAAGCAGGTGCAGGACTCAGAATCGAAGGAAGAATAAGGAAATGTAGCTCATCCACGAAAGATGTGCTTTCAGGACGCTTGTTCGACCAATTCTCAAGTATTGTTCGACGGTTTGAGGCCCTTAGCAGGTCGAAGAGACAGAGAAGAGTGGCACGTTTCGTCACGGAATCGTATGGCCGGCGCGAGAGCGTTACACAGATGCTCTACAAACACCAGTAGCGGGGGCTATGAGAGAGGCGTTGTGCGCCACGGAGAGGTTTACTATTGAAATTTCGAGAGAATACTTTGAGGGAAGAGTAGTACAACATACACTACCGGCCATTAAAATTGCTACACCACGAAGATGGCGTGCTACAGACGCGAAATTTAACAGACAGGAAGAAGATGCTGTGATATGCATATGATTAGCTTTTCAGAGCATTGACACAAGGTTGGCACCGGTGGCGACACCTACAACGTGCTGACGTGAGGAAAGTTTCCAACCGATTTCTCATTCAGAAATAGCAGTTGACCGGCGTTTCCTGGTGAAACGTTGTTGTGATGCCTCGTGTAAGGAGGAGAAATGCGTACCATCACGTTTCCGACTTTGATAAAGGTCGAATTGTAGCCTATCGCGACTGCGGTTTATCGTATCGCGACATTGCTGATCGCGTTGCTCGAGATTCACTGACTGTTGGCAGAATATGGAATCGGTGGGTTCAGGAGGGTCATACGGAACGCCGTTCTCGATCCCAACGGACTCGTATCAGTAGCAGTCGAGATGACAGGCATATTATCCGCATGGCCATGTCTCGATCCCTAAGTCAACAGATAGGGACGTTTGCAAGACAACAACCATCTGCACGAACAGTTCGACGACGCTTGCAGCAGCCTGGACTATCAGCTCGGAGACCATGGCTGCGGTTACCCTTGACGCTGCATCACACACAGGAGCGCCTGCGATGGTGTACTCAACGACGAACCTGGGTGCACGAATGGCAAAACGTAATTTTTTCAGATGAATCCATTGGAAGCGTGTATTCGTCATCGCCATACTGGCGTATTAGCCGGCGTGATGGTATGGGATGCCATTGGTTACACGTCTCGGTCACCTCTTGTTCGCACTGACGGTACTTTGAACAGTGGACGTTACATTTCAGATGTGTTACGACTCGTGGCTCTACCCTTGTTTCGATCCCTGCGAAACCATACATTTTAGCAGGATAACACACGACCGCTTGCTGCAGGTCCTATACGGGCCTTTCTGGATACAGAAAATGTTCGACTACTGCCCTGGCCAGCACATTCTCCAGATCTCTCACCAACTGAAAACATCTGGTGAGTGGTGGACGAGCAACTGGCTCGGCACAATACGCCAGTCACTACTCTCGATGAACTGTGGTATCGTGTTCAAGCTGAATGGGCAGCTGTACCTGTACACGATATCCGAGCTCTGTCTGACTCAATGCCCAGGCATATAAAGGCCGTTATTAGGGCCAGAACTGGTTGTTCTGGGTACTGATTTCTCAGAATCTATGCACCTAAATTGCGTGAAAATGTAATCACATGTCAGTTCTAGTATAATATATTTGTCCAATGAATACCCGTTTATCATCTGCATTTCTTCTTGGTGTAGCAATTTTAATGGCCAGTAGTGTATTAGTTCCTCCCACATAAATCTCGCGAAATCAGTACAATTCGATAAATTAGAGCTAATATAGAAGCTTACCGACAATCATTCTTTCCACGCGCCATTCGCGTGTGTAGCGGGGAAAGCAGGATTAGTCATTGTATCAGAAGTTTGCTCAACCACTCACTGTCGGGTGGTTGTGCAGTACTGATGTAGATATAGATGTCAGTGTTTTCTGTACCTCTTTAAAATTAGTTTTTATAGGCAAATAGACGTTGTACTGTTACTAACGTATTGCAATTAACTTCATTAGCTGTATTTCTAATAAATTTTCCCAAGTTATTGCTCAAAAGCACTTAAATTTCTGTATACTCCTGATTATGCCAAAGTTTTTTATTATTTTCATTAATATAAAGGTCATGTTCTATTGAAACTTCCTGGCAGATTAAAACTGTGTGCCCAACCGAGACTCGAACTCGGGTTATTTGCCTTTCGCGGGTAAGTGCTCTACCAACTGAGCTACCGAAGCACGACTCACGCCCGGTACTCACAGCTTTACTTCTGCCAGTACTCATGTTCTATTGTTTTCAAGCATTGCAAGCACAACTATTTATAATGCCTGAGTGTGTATTTTGATATCACAAGATTTTTCAGTTTCTTCTCTTAGGTACTTGCAGAGTATAAATCAAGCTGACTTGACTTGCAACGTTCGATATTGTTTCACAGTGCTCTTCCTCATCCTGCCCTCTTTAGTTCCACTTCTCACGAGACTGCACCTTATGTAATTAACTGAAGCAGGTGAATGTAAGCCTTAGTGATCAGCTGCAGCAAGTATCAATACTCTCTGACAGTTAATTGTCTCAGAAAGGCATCGACTTGACCATTATTATGAAAAATTGGTTGGGTACTGACCAACGGAATTGGGGTCCATTTCTGCAGCGCAAATTCTTGCAACCCACACTATAAATGATGTATGATGGGTATTCTGACTAGATCGACAAACTCCCAAATGTCGACAGGTGCTCTTTCCCTTTTTATTCACATACATTATCCATGGTCTAGAGTGACTCATGTTTGGGACGCTACCCAATTACTGTGAACTCCCACAAGCCGCTGCAAATGTACTGAACACGCAATCTTTGTAAAGAAAACGTTTTCATTACTTTTATCAGTTGTGATATTACTGAGACACTTGTTATCGTGGAACACAATGTTAAGAATTGTAATATTTACCAAAACCAGTAACGTTTGGTGTTTTCTTGGTGTTATATATATATATATATATATATATATATATATATATATATATATATGCATAACTAGTCTAGAATGGGAAACTACTCGTTTTTAGTTGCTCAAAGCATGGGCTTTTACATGTCTCTCTAAGAACTCGTACTAAGAGCCATCCTACTGTGGGTGCAGCTGCCACAGTGTCTAATGCATTGGGCACTCGGGCGGGGTTTCTACCAACACCGCATGGTCGATTTTCTTCCATATGCCTTACCAATCATATTTTTTGATCATTCTTTACTCGTGTCAACTTTGATGGAACATTACATTTTGTGCACGAACTGACCTCTCGATTACGTCCCATATATTTTCCATTATATTCATGTCGGGTGATCTGGGTGGTCAAATCATCCCTCAGATAGTCCAGAATGTTATTCAAATCAATGGCGGACAATTGTGGCCCCATGACATGGCGCATTGTTGTCCATAAAAATTCCATCGTTGTTTGGTGACATGAAATCCATGAATGTCTGCAGATGGTATCCAAGATGCCGAACATAACCATTTACAGTCAATGATCAGTTCAGTTGGACCAGAGGACGCAGGCCTTTCTATGTGAACGCAGCGCAACCATTATGAAGCCACAACAAGCTTACGGAGCGCCATGTTCTCAACTTGGGTCCACGGCTTCGTGGGGACTGCGCCCCACTCGAAGCCTACCATCAACGAGCGTAGAAAAGGCACTGCAGGTGATGGAGTGCTTTTAGTAAAAGGCACCCATGTCGGTCGTCTGCTGCCAGATCCCATTACCGACAAACTCCGCCGCACTGTCCTAGTGGATGCGTTCGCCGTACGTGACACATTGATTTCTGCGGTAATTTCAAGCAGTGTTGCTTGTCTGTTGTCACCGACAACTCCGCGCAAAGGCTTTCCGCTACTGTGTTGCCCGTGGTGAGAGGTAATGCCTGAAATTTGGTTCGGCACAATTGACACTGTGGATCTCGGAATACTGAACTCCCTAACGATTTCCGAAATAGACTGTCCCATCCGTCTAGCTCCAACTACCATTCCGCTTTGATATTCTTGTCTTGCGGCCCTAATCACGTCGCAAACATTTCACACGAATCAGATGTGTTCAAATGACAGCTTCGCCAATGCACTATTCTTTTATATCTTGTCTGTCGCCATCTATACATGTGCATATCGCTATCCCACGATCTTTTTTCAGCTCAGTGTATTTTATAAGTTGTGTGAGGTTCCTATTATTTTGGAAAGCATCTTATTTTCTAAATAAGGCTGTGGGCAGCAAAAGTAATTCGCTGCCTTGAGGAGCAGCGTGAGAAGCTGTTTCCCCCGCAGGCAACAGACATTTTGTGCGGTAGTGAGTCATTGGAGTGAGGAGATGTACACGAACCACGAGAAAGAATCTTGCTTGGCGATTTATTGGTAGGGGAGCCACATACATTCAAATGAAACGGAGAATTTTCTTTATTAAATGGCTCTGAGCACTATGGGACTTAACAGCTATGTTCATCAGTCCCCTAGAACTTAGAACTACTTACACCTAACTAACCTAAGGACATCACACACATCCATGCCCTTTTCTTTATTAAATATTGATTTTCAAGATCAACTTTGGACCGATAAATGCTATGAGGAGGCCATTAAAGCTTTACTGCTACAATAACACTATGCAAGAAATAAAGTAAATTAGCATAATGGCTCTGAGCACTATGGGACTTAACATATGAGTCCCCTAGAACTTAGAACTACTTAAACCTAATTAACCTAAGGACATCACGCATATCCATCCCCGAGGCAGGATTCGAGGCTGCAACCGTAGCGGTCGCGCGGTTCCAGACTGAAGCTCCTAGAACCGCTCGGCCACACTGGTCGGTTATTTAGCAAACAAATGAAAATAATTCTGATAAGAATCACATACAAACAGCTAAGAACTTGTACGAAGCAGGCAAGAGATTTCTGCTGCGCATACATCTTACTAATCAGCAACAGGATGTAACCTGAGTCTGCTTCTGTACTAATCGTCTTAACCACGTCCTCGAGTTTTGCTGACTTTTGTGATGAACTCTTCCAACTATTTCATTTGTTAACTGTTTTACCGTCTTCGTTAATAAATGCACCGTAATTTATGTCAAGAAGGTTAGGTACCCTCACTCCATAATTATTGCCGACCGGAGTGGCCGTGGGACTCTAGGCGCTACAGTCTGGAGCCGAGCGACCGCTACGGTTACAGGTTCGTATCCTGCCTCGGGCCTGGATGTGTGTGATGTTCTTAGGTTAGTTAGGATTAAGTATTTCTGAGTTCTAGGGGACTGATGACCTCAGATGTTAAGTCCCATAGTGCTCAGAGCCATTTGAACCATAATTATAGACGCCTAAGTCGCCTGCTTGCATCTCCTAAAGAATCCAGTGTACTTCCAAAACCGCTTTAAGAAACTACATCAACGAGATATCTACTTAGAATGGATGAAAGGAAGTCCTATGCGTCAATATGTTACGGTAATCGAAGAAAGATTTAACTTGTACAGTTACCAGTGAGAAGATACCACCAGCTGTACTGTACGTCACCTACGCCGCTTTCCACGGACTCTTGCTAAACTGGACGTTTGGTACGATGAAGGCATTTTGTAAGTGTTTAATACACACTTCATTAAAGCACCATTTTTGTGTTTCTCTTGGGTACTCGTAAACAGTAGAAATAGCGCCAAGTTTTTAGATTCGTGCAAACAAATCTACGAAACATTAATCTGGAAGGTATTAATTTCTGGATGATATTCATTTTCTTTTTTTGCGAAACAGACAAGGCCGTTGAAGCTTCGTCATATAACTCCTCACGATATGAGCTTTAATAATGTAACTAGCGTCATAAACGATTTTCACAATCAAAATACAAACAGTATCATCGAAACGTACTGTTACCATAGAGAGGAGAAAAGGAGGGAGTTAACTGTACTGAAGAATCGTCAAAAACTTGGGCCAGTAAGTGCCCGTGAAAACATGAGGCCGGCCGCTGTGGCCGAGCGGTTCTAGGCACTTCAGTCTGGAACCGCGCTGCTGCCACAGTTGCAGGTTCAAATCCTGCCTCGTGCATGGATGTGAGTGATGTCCTTAGGTTAGTTATGTTTAAGTAGTTCTAAGTCTAGGGGACTGATGACCTCAGATGTTAAGTCCCATAGTGCTTAGAGCCATTTGAACCATTTTTTTGAAAACATGAGGGAGAAGAGAACAGAACACTTTGCAAATCTAATCATTACAAATAAATTATGTAATACATGACAAATGCTCTTGAAACTGGGGATCGTTTACCGAAACGCTAGTGCTAAAGATAAAAAGAAAATCGTGACTGGTAGCATAAAAAGTTATTTTATAAGAAAAACCTCATTGTTTTTAGGGTCCCAAGTTTTCACCGACCATTTCTAATGGATAAAATCAAAAGAAGTGACTATCGGAATAAGACTGATTTGCAGTTATCGGTGCTGCAGGTGATACACGATGCTCACACTGGCTTCCCCGTCACCGAGCGAGGTGGCGCAGTGGTTAGCACACTGGATTCGCATTCGGCAGAACGACGTTTCAGGTCCACCTCCCACCATTCAGACTTAGGATTTCCGTGATTTCCCTAAATTGCTTAAGGCAAATTCCGGGATAGTTACTCTGAAGGGGCATGGGCTTATTTCCTTGGTCGCCCCTCCCTCATCAGAACTTGCGTACCGCCTGTATTGACTATGTCGTCGATGGAACGTTAGACATTAATCTATCTTACATTGAGTTTCCAGTCGTATGAATAGGTATAGTCTCCATGGTTCGATATCTTACTGTTTCGAAGCTATCGAAAAGTTTTCTATTCGATGCTACATAGACATCTTCTAAGGGTAATAGGCTCATAAGTGTTTGCAATTGGACTGAAAATTTGTTGACAGGAAGGACGAAGCAGTATATCGTGGGTGGAGGAACATCTATAGACACGGGAATAACATTTGATGTACTCCAAGGGAGGGTAATAGGACCGTTATTGTTCGTAGTGCACATTGTTGACTTAGCGGTTAGGGTTGGTTGCAATCTCAGACTTTTTACAGACGATACAATTGTGTTTGTCAGAATTTTATCCTTTAAAATTTGCAGTATTGTCGACTTACAATAATGATTCGTATTAGAAAAGTACTGGCTGTATTGCAGTTTTGCCTGGGAGCTCAGCCGACAAGGGGATAGCCCACTAAAGGCAAGCTTCCTGATTGTAGCACAGTCTTAATTTATAAAATTTTGCACTCTACGAAGAATGAAAACATGATATGCCTTGGCTAAAAGATTAGTGGTTCACTGCCAGATTCGGTCATATAATACGTACATTTTGAAGTACCAATTTTTAGAAATAACAAGTGGAACGACCACATAGGATCTGTTGTAGGTACAACAAATGGCAGGCCACTATTCATTGTCAGGGAACTGGGAAACTCCAGTTTGCCTTCGAATGGAATTTTATGCAAAACACTTTTACGGCACACACCTGAATACTGCTCGAATGTAGGGATCCAGTGCCATGTCGGACGTACAGAAACCACTGAGATTATACAAAAAAGGGCATTGTTAGTGATCACAGGCTTGTTTCACTGATGAGTTCCTATGGGACCAAACTGCTGAAGTCAGCGGTCCCTAGGCTTACACTCTACTTAATCTAACTTACGCTAAGTACAACACACACACACACACACACACCCATGCCCGACGGAGGACTCCGATGGGGGTAGCCGCTCGAACCGTGGCTAGGCGCTTCAAACCGTGCCGCTACCCCGCACGGCTGAGAGAGCTCAACAGAAAGGCTGAAAAGTTTACATGGCATATACTCTAATAAAGGACCCATACATGTCAAGATTACTTGCGTATAAAATTTCAAAAACCGGTTTTTTAGAGAAGAAACTATGAAAATTCTTGAAACTTCCTGGCAGATTAAAACTGTGTGCCCGACCGAGAATCGAACTCGGGACCTGGCAGAAGTAAAGCTGTGGGTAGCGGGCGTGAGTCGTGCTTCGGTAGCTCAGTTGGTAGAGCACTTGCCCGGGAAAGGCAAAGGTTCCGAGTTCGAGTCTCGGTCGGACACACAGTTTTAATCTGCCAGGAAGTTTCATATCAGCGCACACTCCGCTGCAGAGTGAAAATCTCATTCTATGAAAATTCTTGTCCCTCATACATATGAGGGGACTTCAACAATAGTAAGTTGCGCTTCATTGTGGTAGGCGAAGTAACTTTTGTTGACTGTTGCACTACACTTCAAAGTGACGCAATTGCATGATATTATTTTCCAACATACCAAGTCTCCGTAGACAACTGCCAGAGCGTTCTACCAATCGCACTGTTTTTCCACGATAGAAATCTGCTCCTCGTTCACGGAAACATTCGAGTATCACTGTGTGAGCGTCCTCATCTTTGGAAAATCTGTGCGTGCTGTGAATTAGTTCCTCGACTGTCTGGACATTGTTGTCCGTGGCCTTCCTTGCCTATAAGCATTACTCACGTCTGTACGGCATTGGTGAACCTGTTCGCACCACTTACATGTGGCTGTACGCGACACTGCATTTGATACATACAACGCCAGAATTTAGCGGTGATTCTCTGTGCAATTTAGACGTTTTGTGCACAAGAAACTTAACGTCTCGCGCACTTCAGCTTGCGAGTACGTTTCCAGTCGCTGCGCCATTTCGCTTCGACACAATGACGCACTTTTTAACCGTACGGCCGCGGAGCTGTGTCTATAAGAAACTCAAAAAACGTACTATTTTCTGACAGTGCGCCACTATGGTTGCGTAGTGGTCTTAACGTGGGATGACATGTGGAACTCACTATTTGATGTCTCCTCGTATCTGTCACAGATACATTTATATATAAAATTCGGCAAATTACAGCACTCAAAGACACGTACAAGCATTCTTCCCACGCCCTGCTCGTAAATCGAATGGGAAGAGACCTAAACATAAAGCACAGATACAAGCAGCCGGTCGGTGTGACCAAGCGGTTAAAAGCGCTACAGTCTGGGACCGCGAGACCGCTTCGGTCGCAGGTTCGAATCCTGCCTCGGGCATGGATGTGTGTGATGTCTTTAGGTTAGTTAGATTTATGTAGTTCTAAGTTATAGGGGACTGATGACCTTACAAATTAAGTCCCATAGTTCTCAGAGCCATTTGAACCATTTGAACAGATACAAGTAACCTTTGTAATGCATTTCCAAAATTATAAATGTAGATGTAGCATTTTGGAGGAGTGGAGTCTAGCTACACTGATTAAGGTTTTGTGTTGCTTTCCTAAAGTAATTAAAGGATTCATGGGACAGTTTCTTCAACAGCCCACGGACGATTTCTTCTAGCTTTCTGTTCTCAACTGAGTTGCTGCTCTGTTTCTAACGACCTCGTTATCGACGAGACAACCCCGCGCATTCATTTCTTTCACATCACAGTTTCATTATCGGCGTCAGAGGGACAAAGGTTGAAAATATGAAGCATAAAGCACACAGGAACTCCGGAGAGCAACTGTGTTAACACTAATGATGCGTTTGTGGCGGCTGCTCCCAGAAAAGCACAGCCTTCTCTTTTTCCTAATGCCCAGACATGTTTCAGTATATACGCACTTTCTTAAGGGCACTTTTTTAGTCTGTTAGAAACTGTGTCTCATAAAATCTGATATTGGATCACTATCGTTATTATGGTTTTTACAGGAAATATTTAATAGTCTATACAGGGTATTTCTGGAGATATTTTCAATTTTGTTTTTCTGTTATGAAACTGAAGTCAGCCCCAACAAATAGTGGTCATCACATCTTCCATGCGTTTCCCAGTGTCGACGGAAAGAACCCGTTTGTTTCCCATTACAAACAAAATGTTTTTAAAACTGGAATGTAACGTGTTCATTAGATAGAAAAAACAAACAAAAATCCTCCAAATAGGCCTTGAAGGCCCAACGGTACCGACCGGCCGCCGTGTCATCCTCATCCCTTAGGCGTAATCGGATGGGGTGACGGAGGGGCATGTGATCAGCACATTACTCCTCCAGTCATTGTTAGTTTTCGTGACAGTTATTAGATACAGCGGTCACAGATTAGACTAGTGGGATATTTGTTTCATCGACGTGTGTTAACAGGGCAGTAAAACTAAAAGAATATCGAGCACTCCAGCAGCTACAGCACTGCCCTGGCTCACGCTGACTGCTACCGCCAAGCATGCAGCGCTATTGAGCCGCTGCTGGATAGCTGTTTATTCTTCGGGTTTTGCTGTCCCTGAGGAAGCATATCGATAAATCAAGTATCGCACTAGCCGGCCGGTGTGGCCAAGCGGTTAAAGGCGCTTCAGTTTGGAACCGCGCGACCGCTACGGCGTAGGTTCGACTCCTGCCTCGGGCATGGATGTGTGTGACGTCCTTAGGTTAGTTAGGTTTAAGTGGTTCTAATTTCTGGGGGACTGATAGCCTTAGATGTTGAGTCCCATAGTGCTCAGAGCCATTTGAACCAGCTCTGTCGAATGAACTCGTAAAATGTATCTTTAAAAGCAATTTTGTTTGTGACTGTAAACAAAAAGACCCTTTCCATCGACCCATGGAAGACGAGATGAGCCGTATTTTTTTGGGCTTACTCCAGCTACGCGTTGCAAAAAATAAACTACAAATATCTGCCGAAATACTAGAGAAAATGCGCCTGACGGCTCTTTGGAGACACACACAATGTAAACATTGAATAGTAATAACATACTTGTATATATTAGTATCAAGATAGCCAGGATATAGCGAAAGGTTCCCAGTTGTACAAGGTGAACCCCAAATCAACTGACAAAATTTCGGAGGTTGTTCAAGGATAACTTCTGAATCTACATTTACATAAACATGATTACTCTGCAGTTCACAATTAATTGCCTTGGAGAGGGATTTTTCGCTACCGTTCCACTCTCCAACAGGAAAAACCCATCAATTAAATCTTTCCGTGCGAGCTCTGACTTCTCGTATTTTGTCATTATGATCATTACTCCCTGCGTGGATGGGCGCCACACACTCTTAAGAGGAAGTTGGCGACTGAAATTTAACGAGAAGTTCCTACTGCAGCGAGAAAAGCCTTTGTTTTAATGAGTGCCACCCCAGTTCGTGTATCATATCCGTGGCACTCCCTCCCTTATTCCGCGATAATACAAAACTGCTTTGCTATGAGCGGCTCATGATATGCATAGGCTTGTTACATAGTAACTGCAATACGTTTGACAGTAGATTGGTCGCAGTGGTCCTTGCCCATAGCCAGCTCGGCCAGAAGACGTGACACCAATGGACCTCTTCTGGAGCAATATGAAGAGTCACGCTCACGAGACCCCAGTCGACAATCACAGAGGCCCAGCTGCTACGTTTCTCGAAGCCCTTCGAAGTCGTAGGACAAACTTTTTAGATTCTTGAGCGATAAGACAGTAGATGACACGTCATTGTACACTCCGCAATTATCGTGATGGTCGCAATTTGAAGAGCACCCATAAGGGAGAACTTCCGCATTTGTTACTTACTTTACTGTACTATGACAGGACAGACTGAAGAGATAGTCGTAAACATGTAAGAGTTCCGTCTGACGGTAGTTCAAATGGTTCAAATGGCTCTGAGCACTATGGGACTTAACTTCTGAGGTCATCAGTCCCTTAGAACTACTTAAACCTAACTAACCTAAGGACATCACACACGTACATGCCCGAGGCAGGATTCGAACCTGCAACCGTAGCGGTCGCGCGGTTCCAGACTGTATCGCCTAGAACCGCTCGGCCACTCCGTCTGAGGAGAGTATAGCACTCTAATACTAAATAACCAAAACGTACAACTCAGAAATATCGATGAAAGAAATCACAACACGAAGAAGGTTGTGCAGTATAAACGAAACTTAGTAGGCGTGTTTCTACATCTGGAAGATGAGGTCTATTCAGAATTCGTGCCAGTCGCATAGAAGTGGAGCTAGTAGCACCACTATGAGCATGCAAATCAGATTTGCTTTAAACACATGCTGTAACAGTCGGTGAGTTGATGTTAATCAAGAATGTCTTTCAGGCAACAAAGACACCATTATCAACAACTCACTGAGCTTGAACGAGGTCGTGTGATAGGACTAGGAGAAGATGGATGTTCCTTCTGCAATGCCGCAGAAAGATTTTGCAGGAATGTAGCCACTGTACATGACAGCTGGAAGAGGTGGTCTGTGGAATGTACGGTCGCAAAAAGACTAGGCTCTGGATGGCCACGTGGCACTGCCGAGAGGGAAGACCATCACCTTTGGCGTATGGCTCCGGCGCATCGTACTGCATCTGCAGCAGCAATCTGAGCAGCAGTTGGCACCACAGTGACACAACGTACGGTTACAAATTAGTTACTTCAAGGACAGCTCCGAGACAGACGCCCTGTACTGTGAGTTCCACTGACCCAAACCACAGTCATCTGTGACTTCAGTGGTATGAAGCGAGAACTCATTGAGGGCAGGGTGGAGGCCTGTTATGTTTTCTGATGAAAGCTGGTTCTGCCGTGGTGCCAGTGATGGCCGTGTGTTGGTTAGAGGAAGGTCAGTTCAAGGCCTGCAACTAACCTATCTGCGTGCTAGACACAGTGGCCCTACATCTTGAGTTAGCTGTGGGATGCGATTTCGTAAGACAGCAGGAGCACTCCGTGGTTATCCGTGGCAACCTGACTGCAAATTTGTACGCCAGTTTTGTGTTTCCACCTGTTGTGCTGCCATTTATAAACAACATTCCAGGGGGTGTTTTGCAACAGGATAACGATCGACCAAATACTACTGTTGTACCCAGCATGCTGTACAGTGTGTCGACATGTTGCCGTGGCCTGCTCGATCGCCAGATCTGTCTCCAGTTAAATACATATGAGACATTATCGGACGACAACTAGAGCGTCATCCACAAGCAGCGTTAACCGTCCCGATATTGACCGACCAAGTGCAACAGGCATGTATCTCCATCCCACAAACTGACATCCGGCGCCTGTACAGCACAAAGCAAGCATGTTTTCCTTCAATATTCTGGCAGTTGAGTTACACCCGCTGTTATGTACTAGCATTTCACATTTGCAATGGCTTGTCTGGCTCAAATGGCTCTGAGCACTATGGGACTCAACTGCTGTGGTCATTAGTCCCCTAGAACTTAGAACTACTTAAACCTAACTAACCTAGGGACATCACACACATCAATGCCCGAGGCAGGATTCGAACCTGCGACCGTAGCAGTCGCACCGTTCCGGACTGCGCGCCTAGAACCGCGAGACCACCGCGGCCGGCAATGGCTTGTCTCCCTCTTGAATTAACCTGTGATCTTGCAATGATAGTCACTGAAATATGATACAAGACAAATGTATTCCCGAAATTTCATTACTCCACATTAATTATTTTTTAGTGTTGTGACCTTTTTTCTTTCAGTGTATAATCTTTTTCACTGCTGTGAACACCTTTTCACATAAGCAGCTATAACTGGGGTAACAAATCGAACAAATGATTGTTACACTTTATTCTGAAACGAGTAACTGAAAGCTACGTGTCCCTTTTTACGAAAATACCGAGATAATGTTCCTGAACAACCTTCGAAATACTGTCGGTGAAATTCGGGTTAACCCTGATTACTATATGTTGACATCATACGGTGTAGCAAGTACCTTACCAATAGGTGGACATAAAAATACTTGTCCTTGCCCTTCCAAGTCTTAGAGTATCAAAGGAAAAATTACGCTTCTGTATCACCTCCTGTCGACGCCAGTAAGGATGCACAACGCAACTGAGTCGTAGTTTTAAACAACTAAATGTTGTTCTTAATCCCTGCTTGTCGTTTATATTCCCATTGAAACTGACTGAGTGGCTGAACAGTGAAGGGACAACTTACAGGAAGAGGGCAAGTAGCGTTCTCTACAAAACGTGGCTTATTTTTTATATCAGATTCGAAAATGGCTCTTCATGTCTGAAACTGCTGCACTTTGTTGCTAGAAGTAGATGAAAGTTTTCCTCGTTCTGACTGAAGAGAATCGGACCTTTTGTTTTATGCACTAGTGTGGAGAGACTAAGATCTAGGTCTACGCATATAACTTTATCTTAATTTCACATGTGAAACAGTCAACAGCGGGGGTCTCAAAACTACGTATTCAAGAAGCGTTTTCTTCAGTGAATTATTGCTTGAACTAGGATCCAATCGGGAAATAGTGCGGTCGAGAACATAGAGTAGTCTGTCTTTCTCTATCATTTTACTCCCTCGGGAAAACCAGGAGAGAACGTACATTAAAGACAGAGCGCAGAATTGGCTAAAATGTGGGACTTCCTCCCGTGTGACCTTCGCAACGACGTCATTAGAGCCACGCTTGCGCGGGTCAGTGTCAATTAATATAACGAGGTGGTCGCGCCCTCCGCGCGTGTATTCTGAAGGCGCCGCGACTATTTAGCGTAGCCCAAGTGCGCAGCCGGCAGCCAACATCCCTGTAATTACGAACATTCAGAAAGGCCAAATCCCTGGATGCGCCCTCCTCCATATCGCCCTGATGGAGGCGTCCTAGTACTTGACGCCGCGAATTAACAAGCAGCTGGCAGGCGTAGTATCGTTTCGTTATGTGCCACAGATTGTAGTCTCAGTGAACTGATGACATTCACGTACACAAACTCGTGTTGTTAGGTGAAGGTGAATTTGTAAATCAACCATCACCCTAAAAAAGCACATGTTAGGTATTATGTTTTATAGATATTTAGGTGTCTTCTGGACGACCGATAGAACTACAGCGCAAATAAAGAACTGAATAAGAAAGGCAGAAAACTTATCAAAAAATAATAAGTTTAGAGCCCGTCACGGTGGCAAAGCGGTTCTAGGCGCCTCAGCCCGGAACCGAGCTACTGTTACGGTCGCAGGTTCGAATTCTGCCTCGGGCATGGATGTGTGTTATGTCCTTAGGTTAGTTAGGTTTAAGTAGCTGTTAGTTCTAGGGGACTGATGACCTCAGATATTAAGGCCCATAGTGCTCAGTACTATTTGAACCATTCGACACTAGAGATGTCATTGACCTGGGCATTACATGCATCATCCACTTAGAGCCCATGTACTGGGCGGTGTTCACTGTTGGCATGCTTTGTGGCCGTTTCCCAGTTATGTCAACATAGCGCTAACGCAACGGCGCACCGCGAACAGTCCAGTATCAACAACAGCTTCATTCAGTTTGTGTTCAGCACTGCAGTAGCTCGTCACCTTGAGGGATATTACATTTTTTTAGGGTCAGGATAATGGCCTTACTTTTAGCAGGTTATACACAGCAGTATGTTGCGGACGGTTACATGTCACTCAGCGTGGTGTGACTAAGGTGTGGAGAAAGTGCAGAGAAACGAGAAATGTGGACGATAGAAATCCAAGTGGTCGTCCTCGTATGACAACATCAGTGCAAGGTCGTTTCCTTGAACTATCTGCTCGCAGACGCCCGACATTAACTCTCAGAAATATTGGAAATTACTTCTCCCAGGCAACAGGGATTCGTATCTCAGACAAAACAGGAACAATAAGATTGCATCAGGGCGGTCTTCATTCGAGAAGTCTAATGAGAAATTTTGCACTGAACCAACGGAATCGACACAGTCGGTGGACCTGGGCTATTGCACGTCAACATTAGAACAATGGAGAAGGGAGTAATGTCGTGTTTGCTGACGAGACCAGGATTGGTTTGCCACTGGAGGATCGCTAGACGACGCCGGGAACGCTGATACGTTCAGGAAGTCCATCGGGTTTCAGGTGGAAGTGTAATGTTCTGTGTGGCAATAATGGTGGGACGGCCGAATTCCCATCTACGGCAGTTTGACTGGTCCCCAACACCTACAGGAGGTCTTACTAACGATTGTAAGGCCCTACAGACGTGAAGTCGGTGACAACTTCTTAGGCGATGACAATTCGAGACTGCACAGTACTCTAGTTTCCCAATATCTTAAAGGAGCATTATCAACCGAATTCATTGGCCAGCACAGTCTGCAGACATGATTGCAACTGATCATGCATGGAATCTGTTGAGAGTGGCCTTTCCACAGCGTCTGAATCCACCTGATCTTCAGTACCTCACTGAAGCTGCCATTGAGGAGTTTGACCTAACACGTGAAGGTCTCATCCAGAACATGCCTCGCACAGTGGAAGAACTCATCCGTGTGTGGGAAGGACGTACTCACTACTAAAGATTCATAATGATCATCATGAGAGAACGATTTTCCCCTGTTTTTGTTTTCAAGACATACTAGTTCATTTAAGAGAGAGCCTCCGTTGAATTTTATGAATTTTTGTAACTAACCAAAATCATTCTTGTTTTCAGAAGGAATTATGTTTCTTTTGTTAATACTGTACTGCACAAACGTCAATGCGTGTACTACAAGTAGTCATTGCAGAAAACTCTTTGATATTCCAAACGTTTGATAAGGTGTGCAAAAGTCATGCCCTTGAAAGAGTACACAGGTCACTCTGGAGCACTGTGGATTGTACAGTAAGATGGATCGATGAGCAGATATGACAGAATGGAAGAAAGAACCTATAGAATTTGGACGCTCCCTTGATCACACTGTGAAAGGAGTTGCCCCATTTGTTGGTGTATCATCAAGGGCCTTCCAACATGTCTACAAAGAGTAGTGTTACAATTGGTAGCCATGTTCCACGGCGTAATAACAGTGGTCGTAAAAAGATCCTAACCAACAAGGGAGAGAAGACGATTGTCACTAGTAGTGGTAATCGGTTTCAAACATGACAGGAATTGCTGCTAGCAGTAAATACACGTCCGTATCAACCAGTTCCCAAGCGAATATACAGCAGAAAACTGCATTCATTAAATATTTAGAGTGGGGTACTCCACAAAAGGCCATTCCACACAGTGACACATAGAACTGCACGTCTTCCATGAGCCAAAAAACGCAAAAACTGAACAGTAGCTGCCTGGAGGGACGTTATGTGGTCCATTGAGTTAAACCATTGTGTGTGTAGCCCTTTAGGATATAGTTCTGGTCCGAGAGGGCTCTGTGATGTTTTGGGGCCTTTTTCGTACCGTGACTTGGGTCCACTTTTTCAGGTTATCGTGAACATTAACCGCGATTGTGTTCGAGGATGACAACAGTGACACATACACGCATTTCTCGTTTGACGAACAATGAGGCACCCTACCGCACCAGGACAGGGCTGCTAAATGACCCGGTCATAATCCCATGGAAATCATGTGGGACTATTTGCGACAGTGGGTGAAACACAGCAATCAACATACCTGCAATTTGGTACCACAACGGTATATAGTCATCAGTGACTGGCTTCAGGTGGATACGGAATATCTGGAGAAACGCCTGGGCTCTCTTTCTCTCCTAATTGCGAATGTATTCAATGCCATAGGTGGCGTTACACAATACTAGCGTGCTATCTTCTGGGAGTGACTATGCAGGGGTTAAGCAAACTGCACTAGCATTCGGAACGATGGCGGTTCAAATCGACGTCCAGCCATCCTGATTTAGGGTTTCCACGATTTCTCTAGATCGCTTGAGTTAATTGACGGATGGTTACTTCGGAATGGTAAGGCCGATATCCTTCCCCATCCATCCTTAATTCGAACTTATGCTCAGTCTCTAATGAACGCGTTGTCGACGGGACGTTAAACACTAATCCTCCTTTTCTGCCCTAGCAGTCAATCATTTTTTGTCATATGTACTTCGTTTCATTTGTGAAAAATAGATAAAAATAATATAAACTGTTACTAGTAGCACTCAGGTATGAATGAATGCAGCCTGTGATTACATTACGGTGAGCTACCTACAATTTAAGAGTTAAAAGACTCTTTAGTGATATTACTTTAAGATTCTAGCATAAGAGCGACCGTTGATATCTCTTGGTGCGGTGTTTATTTATTACATTTTCCTCAGTTAGAATGGTATATACAGTATCAAGGTGAATGACTAAGGTACGTTCTGCGAATTTTCTCCTCATTGTGTATCATGGCGTAATCTGCCATTTTACAAGTCCCATCTTTCTCACTCCCAGCTCCTCGTCGACCAGCAGTATGAGGAGTTCATTATTAGGCCGTCTCCTAAAGTACACCTGTACGGAATAGAAGGTATCTGTCAAGAAAACAATTTTCAGCCCGATTTTGGAACCCTGCGATTAGTCACTAAGACCCTTGAGTTCCTGGGAAGACACGTGGGAAATGTTCCGCAGAGCACTGCATGGTGCTTCGAGCAATTCTGAAGGATATGCTAGTAGCATATACACTAGACTCTCGCTAATCCGGCCCTCAGCAGTTCGGCCTCTCAGTAACCCGGCGCACATCCAAACCACGTGCACAATGAATTATCGTGCACAACAATGCTTAGTTAAGCAATGCTTTATGTACTGTTTTTGAAATTGCAGCTTTCTTTACAGTTCGGAATCATGTCTTCTAAAAGGAAACACGTTATTCTAGACCTCAAGCAGAAACTCGAAACTTTAGATAAGTTAAATCGAGGTTTTTCGCAGAAAGCCATTGCTGCTGCGTTCAGTGTTGGGCGAGCAACTATTTATGACATCAAAAAGAAAGATGTTACTCGGCAGTACTCAATACAAATGGATAGTGAGTTGGGAAAATGGAAGGTTATGCGACAGAGTGAGAATGAAGAACTGGACGTAGCTGTTTATAGATGGTTCATACAGCAATACAGTAGAGGAATTCCCGTCAGTGGCCCGATTATAAAGGAAAACGCAGCTGAATTTAACAAACAACTTGGCGGTAGTAAATTGTTTGCAGCGAGCGCAGGTTGGCTATCAAACTGGGGAAAACGACATGGCATTCGGCAGCTGACAGTCACTGGGGAAAGTCGCTCAGCTACCGATGAGGATGCTAATGAGTTTTTAATTAAGATACGGAAAATAACAGAGGAAGAAGGTTTAACTGCTGATGCTTCCCTTCAAAATCATTAGCTGCCAAGAACGAGAAGAAAGCTCGTGGTTACAAGCAACATAAGCAGCGCGTAACATTAATAGCGTGCTGTAATGCAAGTGGGAGTCAGTAACTGCCGCTTATGGTGATTGGAAAGTCCCAACATTCACGTTGTTTTCAACACACTGTCATATATACTCTACCAGTGCAGTATTGCGCTCAGAAGAAAGCGTGTATGGACAGACAAATATTCAGTCGGTGGTTCCATGAAACGTTTGTACCAGCAGTGAGAAAAGAGCTAAAGAAGAAAATGCCTCCAATCAAAGCTATCCTTATAATTGACAACGCTTCCAGTCAGGCTTCAGATGTTTCTCTAAAGTCCGATGGTATACAGACACACTTTCTCCCACCCAATGTGACAACTCTAATTCAGCCCATGGACCAGGGAATTTTGCAATCAAATAAATGTCATTATCAACATTTGCTTCTCGTCTCCTTATTGAACGAAAGCAAAAACAACTCTATCGAAAATATGCTGAAGGCGTGGAAAGCAATTTACATAGGTGATGTTGTTTTCCAAGCAGCCGAAGCATGGGATAAAGTGCAGAGCGCTACCATAATGAAGAGCTTGAGAAAATTGTGGCCATCCATTGATGCAGAGTTGGATCCAGTAGTGATTGACAGCGATGAGCCAGTCAATTCGGAATTATCAGTTACTTTGTACACTGACATGTTGCACAATCTGCCAGGAAGAGAAGAAATTGATAGTGAAGATGTTACTAATGGCTGAATGAAGAAAACTTT